>NC_066516.1:25470312-25542812 GCF_024679095.1 Eriocheir sinensis
ATCAACACGATGGGGATGTGCGAGTCTCTTGTCTGGAAAAGTTTAATGAAGGTGGAGGGGTGCGAAAAAGGGGCACCGGGAATGATTTGGGGCGATACGCTACCCAACATAATGAGCAGCCCCAGCCGAATCATGGACGGCGAAGCGAATTGTAACGCCGAACAATAAAGGAAGATTACGTAGGCCCCGCGGTGGACGGCAAGAAGGTGAGGTCCCGATTCAATTAATAATGAGAAAAAACTTGCCCGAACCAGATTCTCTCTCTCCCTTATCCACTTGTTTATTCATTAGTGAAGCAATAAACGGCATCCTCGTGCTGCGGCGTAAAAAGGGTGCGGGGTGGGGGTGGGGGTGGGGGGGAGTGTGAGGAACCAGGTTGATATCACCACCTCTACCCACATCACTACCACCATCACCACCATTACTAAAGCGCATTACCACCCCCTTCCTCTTCCTCTTCCTCCTTGTTGCGTGACCGTTAACATGACATCAGAAACACACACACAGTGATGTCACCTCCACCGCTCCGTAACCTCCACATAATTAATGATTATTAAACGCCCTTGGCAGGCACTCCAGCAGGTGAGCGTCGAGGGGAGTTTGCGAGCGTCCGGGAGGGGAGGGGGACGAGACCTCAACACCCCACGCAGCATCCATCTGAAAGAATGACTGTCCTGTTTAGCGAATATGTAGTGTATAATATACGTAAATCATTATTTGAAGTGTTTACACGAATACTATGACTGCCATTATAACGGCGACTATGTACCACTACTGGTGTTACCACCACTACTACTACTACTACTACTACTACTACAACTACTGCTGCTGCTGCTGCTACTACTGCTACTACTAATTCAACTTAGTGATATATTCCTCTTCTAATTAATCATTGTCTATGACGGTGACGTTCTTTGTGTTTTAGTAATACTATTGTTTTTAGTTACGATCATGGTTATTCTCATTTTTCGTCTTATTGTCATTATTTTTATTATTATTATTATTATTATTATTATTATTATTATTATTATTATTATTATTATTATTATTATTATTATTATTATTATTATTATTATTAATAATAATAATAATAATAATAATAATAATAATGATAATATAATTATTGTTATTGTTTTTGTTATTATTATTGTTATTATTATTATATACTTCTTATTCGAGCAGAACTGAAGGTTAATTCTTATCTAACTGTTTTCTCTCTCATTCAGGCTTCAGCGGCCGTCCGTCACATCGCTGATCGTTCCTTCCACTTAATATTACGTGAGCAAGGGCGGCGCGGGAGTGTGTGGGGAGGCGGCCGCCGCGCCGGTCATCAGGGCACGTGCCGGTGAGTGTTTGCTCTGTCGTTTGGTGTTGTGTCAATCGGATGTTTTGTGTTTTACGTTAAAGGGGTTGGAGAACGTGGGGGGGCGCGAGGCAGTCAGCTGAGTTAAAATAAAGAAACGATATTTGATTATGGGACGGCCTTGGGACTTGTCTTTTTAGTACACACACACACACACACACACACACACACACACACACACACACACACACACACACACACACACACACACACACACACACACACACACACACACACACACACACACACACAAGATGCTGTGTCACCTCATTCTGTGTTCACTGATGCGGAAAACTTAACATCTTGCACATGTCAAATTTCTTCTAATCATCATGTTGACACGTTAACTTCACCAACACATGTATACTGCTTGTTTTCGTGGTTGTGTCTTAATCAGTTGTCTCACCCCTTTTTCCCCTTTCACCATTTACTTTTTTTTTATCTATGGCCTTGTTTTCCCTCCTTCCATTAGCGTATCTTTCTATCCATTTCGTAAATTAACTCTTTGGGGGAAAAAAATATAGCCAACTGATCTATGGCCTTGTTTTCCCTCCTTCCATTAGCGTATCTTTCTATCCATTTCGTAAATTAACTCTTTGGGGTTGAGCTGTCCAACCTTCCCTCCATTCTTAAATCATTTGTTCAATCTAATTTTTTCATGATTTACGGATGACAGTTCGCCGTTCACACAGCGACAACAAAACAATTCTTAATCCAATGACGCCCACTCCTCATTGGCCGTTTGTTTGTTTGTTGACATGTTTGAGTCAGCGACGATAATAATGATTTCATGCTTCTGTATAAAGTAAATAAATAGATAAATAAATAGATAACTTATCTAACTAACTAACTAAGTGAATAAAGGAAGAAATAGGGAAATTAATAATAGATAAATAATTGAATCAGTAAATACGAAAATAAGTAAACATTTATGCACAAACTTGGACACACAAGACGACAGCTTGAAGTAAAAACGGGACAGTCCATCACATCCAAAGGTAACAAAACAGTGCGCGGTGCAGTGAAGCGTGCGAGTAATACGAATTTGCGATTATTCTACTTCAGAGGCACATCATTGATTAACAAGACCCTGCACACCGTTCTGCAGTTAAGAGCACTTTACAGATTACATCAGAACACACATATGCCACAGTGGAAGAGCAGTGGAAGTGTTAATATCCTTTTCCTATTCTTTTGTGCTGTCTATAATCACGGTAGACTCTCTAGAGGGGACTGGTGGATGGTCCCAGCCAGTTAGTGGCGTTGGGGAATTTTATTTATAGTGATTGCCGTGATACGACTCTTGTTTGTGTATTGTGGGTATGTTTTTTCTTATGTTCCGCCTTTAGCACCAATAAGCTTTCTTGATAGTGCTTGATGGTCAGTGGCAGCTCGCAACGGCGCAGTCAAGTTTTTTTATTTTTTTTATTGACACACTCCTGCTTGGCTCATGCTGCCCCCCAGAGCTCATCTGGAGTCCGGACTGATAGGTGGTCTTCAGAACAACATGTGGGTAGTCTTAGGACACTTGGTGGTGACCGAAAATTGTCATCTTGTATGAGCGGGCGGGATTGGAACCCGGGTCCTCCAGGACACCGCCCCCGCACACTGACCACTCAGCCACTGCCTCTCCTATGAGTTTGATGGATTATATATATATATATATATATATATATATATATATATATATATATATATATATATATATATATATATATATATATATATATATATATATATATATATATATATATATATATATATATATATTTCTTCAGTCGTCAATATCTCAAATTTCTTAGCATCACGTGTGTGTGTGTGTGTGTGTGTGTGTGTGTGTGTGTGTGTGTGTGTGTGTGTGTGTGTGTGTGTGTGTGTGTGTGTGTAAGTGAGAATACGTAGAAATAAATAATAAGAAAACGACTCAAAATATAAAGAAAACTAGGAAAACATAAAATACATGAAACGAAGATAGAGGAAATAACAAAAAAAAAGAAAAAAAGAAGAGAGAGAAATAAATAAAAATAATAACGACAGAAGCAAAGAGGAAGGAAAAAAAAAACTTGAATCCGCGGCAGGCATTTCCTCTCCTTTGTACACGCTGCGTCCTACGGCCAAACACCCGACGTCAAGGGGGAACAAAAAAAAGCCTTCCTAGGAGTCTATGAGGAGCGGCAGGACGTCAGGCTCCCTCCTCAACGCTCTCTCGTAAATCTTCTCCACCGGGATGAGAGAGAGAGTGTGTGTGTGTGTGTGTGTGTGTGTGTGTCTGTGTGTGTGTGTGTTGTGAGGGCGGGATGCGTCCGGGTGGTAGCAGGTAAACAGGCAATAGAAGAAGTAAGAAGAGGAGCGGTAGAAGGAGTAGGAGGAAAAGGAAGAAAGTAAAGTTTGGATGCTGGTGGAAGATGGAAGATGAGGTGGTGGTGGATCTTGGGAAAGTGGTAGATAGTGGGAGGAGGTAATGGCTGAAAAGGAAAGAGGAAGAAAGCGAAATGAGGATGCTGTTGAAAAATGGAGGTTGAGGTGGCGGAGGGTGGGAAAATTTGTAGAGGGTGGGAAGAGGTAAGGGCTAAAAGGGAAAATGGAGGTGGAAGTGGAAGAGAAGGAAAGTGAAGTGAGGATGTTGGTGGAGGATGGAGAATGATGTAATAGAGGGTGGGAATATGGTCGATGGTAGGTGGTTGTAATGGCTATAAAGGAAAGTGGAAGAGTTGTGAAGCGAGTATGTACGAAAGACTGAAGATGAGGTGCATGGGAACGTGATAAACGATGGACAGAGGTAATGGCTGAAAGGGAAAGTGGTTAAGATGGAAGATGGGAGAATGTCGATGGAAAGAAGAGTAAGGGAAGAAGGATGTCAAGGGAAGTGGTATGTGCAGGAGGAAGGGGAGAAGGTGATAGCGAAGAGAAGAGAAGGGAAGGGAAGGGAAGGAGGTGAGGGTTAGTGTTAATAAAGAAGGATAGGGAAAAAAAGTGTGTGTGTGTGTGTGTGTGTGTGTGTGTGTGTGTGTGTGTGTGTGTGTGTGTGTGTGTGTGTGTGTGTGTGAGTGTGTGTGTGTGTGTGTGTGTGTGTGTACACACACACACACACACACACACACACACACACACGTGGTGATAGGAAGAAGTTCGATATACTGATGACTGAAGAAAAATATACATCACGCCTAATAATCCACGAAGCTCTCACCGTCCAGCCTCGCGTATCACTGAAGGGGAACGAGTGGAAAGGTTCCGAATATTCCTGCCGCTTCTTCCCGTTTCATGTGCAACGGGGCTGTGTGTGTGTGTGTGTGTGTGTGTGTGTGTGTGTGTGTGTGTGTGTGTGTGTGTGTGTGTGTCCCTTGTGCGGTCATCCGTGTGAGAGTGAAGGACTTGTGTGTGTGTGTGTGTGTGTGTGTGTGTGTGTGTGTGTGTGTGTGTGTGTGTATGTATCCACGCCCCCATTTCTATCTATGTATGTGTGTGTGTGTTCTCGGCGTGGCGGCGGCCGAGTGTGTGCAGCACAATAAGTTTCACCGGCATCACGGATCCTTGTCCTGTGGTTAACAAAGGAGAGCATCGCTGCTAGCACGCGAGTCCTGTTCAGGATTTCCTTTTTACTTCCCTGCGTTTCTTGTTTGCCTTAATGGCGCGGCCCTGTAAACGACCGGGAGGGCGTCGTGTGCTTACATAACTGTGCCTGTGTCTGGCGGCGGCGGCGGCGGTGGCAGCGGCGGCGAGCGATGTGCTTGGATGGGCGGGCCACAGCCTCTGACTGGCTGCTGACGCGCCACTTCCGAGTGATCAACAGCACTCACTCGCCCACTTGCTCACTCGGTATCACTTTGTGCCTCTTCAATCGTAATCACTCTTTCCCTGCCAATATATATATATATATATATATATATATATATATATATATATATATATATATATATATATATATATATATATATATATATATATATATATATATATATATATATATATATATATATATATATATATATAT
Organism: Eriocheir sinensis; assembly: GCF_024679095.1. Taxonomy (NCBI): domain Eukaryota; kingdom Metazoa; phylum Arthropoda; class Malacostraca; order Decapoda; family Varunidae; genus Eriocheir; species Eriocheir sinensis. Next base: position 25,475,670 of record NC_066516.1, read on the forward strand.
ATGGGGACTAACCAGAAGCAAATATTAACGACCTATGTCATGTAGTGGAATGATGCAGGCTGCTGCTGTCGAAGATGTGTGTAATGATATTTTGTGTGTTTGATGGTAAGTGTGATGGTGATGATCGTGTTGGTTGGAAGGTGTTGGTGATGATGGTTTTAGTGGTGGTTTTGCTGGTAAAGTTTGGTGATGATGATGCTGGGACAGTCTTGAGATGCGCACACGGTAAGCTGTTCTTGTGTTTATCGTCCACATGACAAGTTCTTTCTTACAGCAGTCCCTTATCTTGATGTCAGGTCCACTGATATCAGTCAGACAGATAACTCTATCTTCTTGCTTCATATGAAAATTGTTACGAGTTCAAAGATACATCCAACATATTAATATCATTCGATATTAATAGCATGGCCCAAGTAGGCCAAGAACAAAACGTAAGTGAAGTATGAGAAATATAACGAAGACGAAAAGCAATTTAGAAGCCGCCTTGGTTTTTGAGTTGATAATTACTGACACTTCTCATTATGTAGGGCTTCGAATACAGACGTAAAATTAAGTGTGTACCATCCCAGCCTATTCTAATCTTTGACTTAGCTCTGATTGATTCGCATATCATTCTTATCTTTGGATTATGCATTTAACACCAGTCTGGTCGATTCTTTCTCTTCTCCCTCGATGGTGTCCCGTGGTTTCCCTATCGTTCATAGCTTCGGTGCAAAACTAGCTTCTTCCACTCCCTTTCTTACTCCTCTTCCTCTTCTCATCTCTTACGTCTTCATACCGTCTTCTTCTTCTTCTTCTTCCTCCTCCTCCTCCTCCTCCTCTTCCGCTATATCGCTTTACACTTTCATTTTCCTTGTCAGTAAAGTCATTGCTTCCTTTCTACTTTATATCCCTGTACGCGCTGTTTAAACTGTTTGTATCTAAGCTAATCTTTATGTTCAACCTTTGTCGTCTATTTTGTTCTTCAGTTACAGTAACGATTTGTTTTTGTCATAATTTTTATTACTTTTTTTTTACTGATTTTATTAACCTAAATTATTTCCGAATAGTTTTTTTTTTATCTTTTTAGTTTGCTCATTAAAATCATATTCAATTTGCCTGTCTTTTTCCTCTTAACATTTTTTCCCTCGTAATTCTTGTGTATCTTCCGTGTTAACTCTTCTTCCATTACCTCCTCTCACTCTCCCCGTGTCTCCCCCTCCTTTTGCAATAACAGCGAGGCGGACCAACGGTGGACTGTGGAGGCAGGAATCTCTTGGCCCGTTCCTCCTATCCTGCCCCCTTCTACCCCTCCTCCGCTTTCCTTGCTGACCATTGCCTCATCTTTATTACTTTCTGAACTCTCCTTCCTGCCATCCTCCTTCCGCTCAGCTGGTGGCACAACGCCCCTTTATACGCTCTTTACGTTATTCATTTCTTTTGCACTACCGCCACAGGAGACGCAGGAAGCAGGAAGCGAGTTTTGAAAAGAGAAAACGCGCTGTCTGTAATAGCAATAGGCAACCCTCTCTTCCTCCATTCCTCCTCTTCGTCCTCCTCCTCTTTCCCCAGCTCTTCCTTCTCCATCTCCTCAGTCTATAACCCTCCTCTCTACCGCCCTCCTCCCCTCCTCTTCCTTCTCTCCGGCTTATCCCCTCCTCCTACTCCCCGCCTCCTCCTCCTCCTCCTCTTCCTCCTGCTCCCCTTCCCGCTTCGCCCACAACAAGGTCAATGTCACTCTCACTAGCGGATACAGCACGATGTCTGATGGTGAAGTTACGTTCGATGCTTCCCGTTGGTGTTTGCCTCGCCATGAACCGCCTAACACTCGCCAAGCCTCAGCGACCATCCTCGGGGCACACATTAACCTCGCCGCACACTGTCCAAGGCCCGTAAGACATAAATGTGTTGGTATGTTGCATTGGAATTTGGAGAGAGTTGTTTCACTGGACGTGTTTCGTAAGTTTTCTCTGGTAGCCAACACCTGCCGTCCCCTGAAAGCTTTTCTCCTCTTCTTCCTCTTCTCCCTCCTCCTCCTCCTCCTCCTCCTCCTCCTCCTCCTCCTCCTCCTCCTCCTCCTCCTCCTCCTCCTCCTCCTTTTTCTTCTTTCCTACTTTTATTTTTACCCCTCCGCTTAGTCCTTCCTTGTCCTCACGTTTCATAGCCGTCCATGCCCTGTAAGTCACCACCATCAGACTCCATTTATCAAGACTGTATTTGCAGAGGCATGAATACACTCCGGGAAGTGAATGCGTGTGGGCAGGGTTGGAAAGGAGTGGAAAGTCACGAGCGGTGGAGGTACCCGTTTGGGAGATACACTAAGATTGGTATTTATACTTCCGTTGAAATCTCCGGCATGCTTGTGGAGTCACAGGTGCAGAAGAGCGTTGGTTCTGGTTTGGCCGATACACTAAGATTAGTAATTATGGCGTTGTTGAAATCTCCGGCCTGCTTGCGAAAAGTTACGGGTGCAGAAGGGCGTCAAAGGTACTGGCTTGACTAGACACCGAGATTTTCCAATTTGCTTGGGGAGAGTCACGGGTGCAGGAGAACGGCCGAGGTACTGGTTTAGGCGATAGACTAAGATTGGTATTTATGGTAGTATTGAAATCTCCGCGTTGCTCGTTTGACGGGGTTTTCTTTTGTTGTGCTTTTATCCGTTTACATGCTACTGGGTATTCCCTTCGTCTTCCATTAATAGTTTAGCTGTTTGTTGTTTATTTTCGCCCTTAAGCAATAATACATAACGGTGTTAACATGAACCAAAGAGCAAAAAGTTAAACCGGCCAAGTCTGCCAAGTCCCCTGGTCCGAGAAAAGAGTTAGAAGAGATGATTTCCATTTTACAATCTGTCATTCCAATTTCATGTTGCAACGGCTCATCTTCATATTGTCCCTCCCTCCTCCTCCTCCTCCTCCTCCTCCTCAGCATCATCATCATCATCATCATAGTCATCACCCCCGACCCCTCTCCTTTCTTCTCTTATATTCCCTCTTCTTTTCCTTTTTCATCGTAGCGCCCACCAAACCTCCGCATCTCCCCTTTCTTCTTTCTTCATTCTATCATTCTTTCTTCTGCCCCTTCATCTTACGTGTACCTATCGCTCTCTTCGTCGTTATAAGTAGTAGCGTAATCTCTTTATACCCCAGAACGCCATGTTATCTGTCCCTTTGTCTGTGTAATTTCTTTGATACTTTTTCTTCCGCTTAGCCATTACTTAATCTCTTTGTCTGCTAATGTAACCACGACTCTTAAGCAGCTTTGTCCTTCTACTGAACTTATGTGTTATTTTATTATGTTCATCGCTTGCCACAAACTTCCTCGTTCTCTCCTCCTCGTTTTCTATCGCCATCCTTCCTTTCGTATACACTTGCCGTCTTATTATATTCGTGGGACTTGTATTTTAACAGCTTTTCAGTCCTAATACATGTCTGTTCCTGGACTTTTTCTCTGGTTTTCTCTTGCTACATAACTTTAATTGCCACTTCGTTTTCTATCGCCACCCTTTCTTTGTGCATTTGCCGTCTTATTAAAACTCGTAAAACTCATGATGTGTCCAATCCCTATAGTCATTTTCCTGATTTTTTTTTTTTCTGTTCATCGCTTCCTTCAAATTTTCATCGCTTCTTCGGTTTTTTTCTCCATTACTTTTTTTGTTGCACTTGTCGTCTTATTAAATTCGTGGGATATTTGATAACTGTCCAATATCTATGATGATTTTACTGAACTTTTTTTTTTCTGTGCATCGCTTCCTACAGACTTTCATCCTTTCCTCGGGTTCTCTCCCCATTCTTGCACTTGCTGTCCAATTAAACCTATGGGACTCTCAGTAAGTGCCAAATCCCTAGAATTATTGTTTTTAACTGTATTTTTCTGTTTAGCGCTTGCTACAAACTGTCATCGCTTCTTTGGTTGCTCTCCTCACTCTTTGTTTAATAACTTGCCATATTATTAAACTCATAGGACATTTAATGGGTGTCCAATCACTACAATTATTTTCTTGGACTTTTTCTACAAACTTTCATCGCTTCTTTGGATTCCCCCCCCTCCCCCCCCCTCCTCCCGTTCTTTCTCTGTACGTTTACCTTAATATTAAACTCGTCACTCGTAAAACATTTAATAAGTGTCCAATTTTTATAACTTTTTTCCTGAACTTTTTTTTTTTGTTCATCGCTTGCTACAAACTTTTATCGCTTCCTCGGTTCTGTTCCCCCATTCTTTCTTTGTTGCCCTTGCCGTCCTATTAAACCCGTGGGAATAGACGCTGATTGCCTTTCGTTCCAGGCCAAAGGACGCCGTTGCCTTCCTGGGCCGCGGGCAGACGGGCGCCGCCTCCTGGCCCCGGCGAGACACTGGGCGCTCCGTGTGAAAAGAATGAATACTTTGATCACCTGTTTCTTTGTTGCTGTTTTTGCCTTCCTTGTTGTGCACGGAAAGGAGTGTTTGTATCGAGAGAGAGAGAGAGAGAGAGAGAGAGAGAGAGAGAGAGAGAGAGAGAGAGAGAGAGAGAGAGAGAGAGAGAGAGAGAGAGAGAAAAGCAGACAGACACAAAGAAAAAAGATAAACTGACTGACTGACTGAATAATGAATGAATGAAAAACAAAGACACACACACACACACACACACACACACACACACACACACACGCACACACACGCACACACACACCCCGACACACATGCACACTGCTATATGGGACGGGAGGCGGCGGGGTGAGGCGAAGCAGGTTGCGGGAAGGGAAGAACAAGAGACCCTAAGAGCAGACCTTGGCGTACCCCTTCTATGTATACACACTCTTACGAAGGCCGCTAGAGGGCAAACAATGAGGGAGGGGAGTCAACACCGCGGGGACCTGCCTTGTAATGATCTTCCATCTCCGAGGTGATAGATGTTGATGGTGGTGGTGGTGGTGGCGATGGTTGCAGTGGTGGTGATGGTGGTAGCGGAGTAAGTGTCAAGCGTTACCTTCAAGATCCTTCAGGTGTATATTTTTTCCTCTTTTAGTGATAAGAAGAATAAGCATGCAAGCATTATCCGTCTGGTTTTGTATGATATTTTTTTCTGATTATTGCAAGACTGCTTATGAACCCATTGCTTGTTTTTTATATTTATTTTCGCTTCTGTTGTTTTTATATTGTACTTATTGTTGTTGTCGTCATATTCATGGTTGTCCTCCCCTTATCGTCTACCATCGTCGTTGTGTGTGTGTGTGTGTGTGTGTGTGTGTGTGTGTGTGTGTGTGTGTGTGTGTGTGTGTGTGTGTGTGTGTGTGTATGGTGCGTCTGTCTATGTGTAACTACGCACGTGATCTTGTCTAATATCCTCGTTCGTCATCATATATTCACATTTTTTCTCCCGTGATCAAATTTCAAATGTTAACATGGTATTAGCATAATCCTTTGTCAGGTTGCATTATTAATTGTGCAGTCAGCTCTCGCAGCCACAGATTATCCCTTTGGCACGCCTACCACCACTAATACTGAGACTGATGCTGTTACGAGAGTCGGTTTCATTCAATCTGTCCGTCAACAAAGCGGTAATTTTGACTAGATGTGGCACCTGCACATTTCTAGTTCATGAATACGCGAAAATCAATTGTTGCGATAGACATTCAAGCTAATTTTTCAATAAGCAATATAGTCAGATCATACTCGAACGAACTTATGGCTTTTCAAATGCCTATAATTCATCTCATTTCAGTACATTAAAAGACATCTGGCTCTACAAGTGCAAACAAAAAGTATTTTATTGATTTCCCGCATGTAAATAACGATTTATTATATTCGAAATAACATGAAATGATAAATAATAAAGGTTGAGTGTGATGCTAGGGTAGGCTATTTCAAATATCATCCATGTTATTTGCATTCAATAAATTATCAAAATTTTTGAGAGGCTGTAAAGTGTTCAAGTATGATCTCACTATACTGTTTGATACAAGCTTGTCTTTTGTGTGCTTGTGTGGTGTATCATCGATGCAAATTGGCATGTTTGGGATTTATAAGAAATTGTTTTTTTTTGTATACATATACATTCAAATATGGCGCTGAAAAAAAAGGTTAATTTTCACGCAATCACGAACTAACAATACACAGGTGCCACGTGTACGTTCGCGAGTGGCCAGATGGAATAAAACCGACTATAGCAGTGGTGGTGCATGAGTGGTAGTGTTGGAGCTCGTCAGTGGTTGCTTTCTGGCGTTCCAGTTACTATTTTTCTTAAGCAGGAAAAAAAATTAAGTATGAACACATGGAAAAAAAAAAAACAGACAATAGAAAGCCTGCTGGGTCATAACGGTTTTGCTTGCTTTCCTGATTCAGTAAGTTCATTAGGCTCTTCACTGACCTGAGCAACAGATTACACTACCTACGTACAGTTCAGTTCTTTCCAAATTACAAGTTACGTTCAATGTATTTTTTTTAAATGAGGATCGCAAATGAAGCCCAAAAGTCTACATAGAATCGATGTTAAATCTAATGAAGACTAAAAACAATTTAGAAGCTGCTGTTGGCTTTTGAGTTGATAATACCTGACATATCTTAGAAAACTTAGAATGCGGCTGTTGATATTGTAGAGTAATAATAACATGTGGTGGTGTGAGGAGAGGAAACGAAGGAGGTGGCACAATAGGATGAGTTGGTGCAGAGGATAAAGGTGGAAGGACGACCGTATTGAAGGGTGGGAGGGCGGCTGTTACTGACGTGGGATGACGCTTTGTTGAGAGTCATTGGTGGTGGTGGTAATAGTGTAGGTAGCGGTAGTAGCAGTTATGGTGGTGGTAGTGATAGGGGCAGTGGTAGGGATGAGGGTGGTGGTAGTGGTGGCGGTGGTGGTAGTAATGGTGATGGTGGTGGTGGTGGCGGCGGTGGTAGCGGTAGTGGTGGTGGTGGTGGTTCAGACAGGGTTCAAGGTCTTTAGCAGAACGCGACTCGCTTGCCGGGTTGACCAGAGGAATGCTTCTTCTGCTGTCGTGAATGTTGCTCCCCGTGCTGTCTCCTCCCCTCCTCTGCTCCTCCTCCTCTTCCTCCTTTTTACCTCCTTTCCCTTCTCTTTCTTTCTCTCCTTCATTCCTCTTTCTGGTGTCTAGAATATGTAGCTCCCTTTCCTGTCTCTCCTCCTTCCCTTCCTCCTTCTCTTCCTCTTCCTCCTCCTATCCCTCTCCATCTTTCGGCTCCTCCATTTCCCATTCTGGTGTCATGAATGTGTTACTCTGCACAATATTTTTTTTTCTTTGTTAATCTTCCTATTTTTCTCCTTTTTCCTTTCACTTCCTTCGCTTCCTCTCTCTCTCCATTTCTCTTTCCTTCTCTCTCTCCTCCATTTGTCTTTTTCTTTCTTCCTTTTCTCTTCCTCATTCTTTCTTCTTGTTCAGTCATTCCTTACATTCTTCTGTCCTATTATCATCTTTCCTTTCTTTGGTTTCCCTTGTCTCATAATAATATATTCAGCAACGTTTTCATTATCTAATATCTTTACGTCATCTTTTTTTTTGTCTTCCTCTTCTTACTGTTTCTATCATTCCTTACTCTTTCTCCTCCTCCTTCTCCTCTTCCTGCCCTTTCCCGTCTCTCTGTCCCCTTGCACCTGTCTCCTCTTCCTCTTCTTTGTCCTCTCCTTCCCACCCTCATCCTCCTTCTCCTCTTCATACTTCTCTTTAATTTTCCCTCTTTTCCTCTTTCTCTCCTCTTGCACCCATCTTCCTTTCCCACTCATGTCCTCCTCTTCCTCCTTCCTCCTCTTTTTCCCCCGCCTTTCTCTGCCTGTTTCTTTTTTTTTTCTTCTTCTTCTATAACCTCCCCGTCTTCCTTCTCCTCCACCTCCACCTTCTCCTTTTCCTCCTCCTCCCCCCATACCTCTTCCTCCTCCTCCTCCTCCTCCTCCCATCCTCCTCCTCCTGTAGCCTATCTTCCCCTCTCTTTGTTGTCCCCTTGCTCCTCCCTTCCCTAGCCCCTTTCTCGCAGCCCCTTCCTTCTCCCATCCCTCGCCGTGTCCTTCAGCATCGCCTGGGGGCCTCTCACTATTGCTGCATTGTTCATCGTGGACGCATATCACGTTTTATCCTGATGTTTATTGCCGCTAGCTAAACCGCAAGTGTGAGGGAGGCGTAGGACGACCGGAGTGAGGCGGTAATAAAAGGAGGACAAGGGAGAGGGAGCCGTTGAGAGGGGATATATATGTGTGTTTGAAGGTTCAGCGTTGAGCAAGTGCCGTTGATCTTATGAGAAGCGACCGATGGAAAAGGGGACAAGAAGAAAGTGTTAGGAAGACGTAGAAAAGCGGAGAGTCTTTCAGATACGAGAGGTTTAGTGTTGAGGAAATGTTGTTGATTGTATGAGAAGCGTAGGAACATTTAGAGAGTAACGAACGAGAAATAGAAAAGGGGGACCAGAGGGAAGTGTTAGGGAAACATAGGGAAAACCGATTGAGTCTTTCAGTTATGAGAGGTTCAGAGCAGATAAAGATTTGTTGATTGTATGGGAAGCGTAGGAAGGTTTTGAGCGGTAATGAACGACCACTTGAAAGGGTGACCATAAGAAAGTGTTAGAAACGTAGGGAAAGCGAAGTGAGGCTGCAAGATAGAGAGGTTCAGAGCTGAGGGAGTGTTGCTGATTGTATAATAAGCGTAGGGAGGTTTAGATAGTAATGAACGATTAATGGAAAGGAAGACTGGAAGAAAATATTAGGGAGATGTAAGAAAAGCGAAGTGAGGCTGCAAGACACGAGAGGTTCAGCGTTGATGGAGTGTCAGGGATTGCAAAAATGTAAAAAGATGCAGTTGGTAATAAACTAAACATGGAAAAGGTGTATATTAAGAAAGTATGCGGAAAGGGGTGTTGAAAATTTGTCTTTGAGGGAATAAACGATGATTGGATGAGAGGAGGGACCAAGCGGGACAGTGATTAATCGGAAAAGGGAGAGGGAAGTGGGATATATATATATATATATATATATAACTATATATATATATATATATAGATAGATATATATATATATATATGAGGCGTCCGGAGGAAAAGGGGCGCAAGTGACAGAGCCATTTTTTTCTAGTTAGCACTGGGAAAGGCAGACTAAATATCCCAGGAAGAACAAGGAACAAGGTGCAAGAAGAAAAGGGATCCTGTATTATATGTACCGAGGGTCACTTTTCCCTTGCAACTGATGTCCTGTTCTTCCTGTAGCTTGCCTTTCCCAGTGCAAACTAGAATAAAAAAATGGCTTTGTCCCTTATGTCCCTTCTCCCCCGGACGACTCATATGTGTGAAGGTTGAGGAAGTGTTGCGCGAAGGAGAAGGATTACCGAATGAGTGGTTGGAGAGACTTGCGGTTTTACGAAGAAGTGAGCTATAATGTGCATTCCTTACGGGAGTAGAGGTGCTGGGTTACAATTTTAGGGGCACTGGGTTACCGACTACGGTCTGTTCACGGAGCCTGTTCATCTGGCGCCTAGGCAGCGTTTGTTACGGCTCCTGTGATTGGCTGCACCCCTCCCCCACTCACATGCCATTCATGTCGCCGTGACGCTACACACTTGTATTTTCTTCGTCATAGCTCGTCTCTTATTCTCGACAGACCACTTTAGTTGGCACCGTTGGACTCAGCAGTAGTTGTGCAACTCAGTTATATTTATCTAAACTCGATAAAATAAAACAAAGGAAATGTGATGAGTTGAAGTCACAAGACAGCTCCGAAATGTTTATAACACCGTTTACTTATCATCGCTTTTCTCAACAGGGTTGAAATAAATAATTTCATCTCATAGAGCAAAGTCTCTTGAACGCTAAGGTGCGAGCAGATTATAGATAAAACGTGACATGATCATAACACAGAACGGTTTCTTAGGATGTGTACAGCGACGACACATGACTGCCTGGCCGCCGGTCGGCCGCCGCTTGTGGTGAATTAGGCTATTTTTCGTCTCCTTATTTCTTTCGCTGCATTCATCGTCAACAAACGAAAACCCTTATGCATTATCCCAACTACAATAAAAAAAGATTACTGATGAGTGCCCGAAACACACACACACACACACACACACACACACACACACACACACACACACTAGTCATTTCTTTTTATTGACATCTATGCTCGTCTTTTTGGTGCTTTTCTTATTGCAATCTATAACTAACTAATCTATTCTTCGTTCCTTATATTTTCCAGGTATTTTTTTTATTAACTTGTATGCTTGTCTTTTTTTCTGCTTTTCTTATTCCAATCTGTAACTAACTAATCTATTCTTCGTTCCTTATATTTTCCAGGTATTTTTTTATTAACTTGTATGCTTGTCTTTTTTCTGCTTTTCTTATTCCAATCTATAACTAACTAATCAATTCTGCGTCGCTTATTTTTCTATTTACTTCTTTTCATTAACTTCTATGCTTGTCTTTTTGGTGCTGTTCTTATTCCAATATATAACTAACTAATCTATTTTTCTTTCCTTATATTTTCTAGTTATTTGTTTTCATTAACTTGTATGCTTGTCTTTTTGGTACTTTTCTTATTCCAATCTATAACTAACTAATCTATCCTTTGTTCCTTTTATTTTCTAGTTATTTCTTTTATTAATTTGTATGCTTGTCTTTTTGGTGCTTTTCTTATTCCAATTTATAAGTAACTAATCTATTCTTCTTTCCATATTTTTCTATTTACTTCTTTTCATTAACTTCTATGCTCGTCTTTCAAGTACTTTCCTTATTCTAATCTATAACTAACTAATCTATCCTTCATTCCTTTTATTTTCTAGTTATTTATTTTTTAATAACTTGTATCCCCGTCTTTATGGTGCTTTTCTTATTCCAATCTATAACTAACTAATCTATTCTTCGTTCCTTATTTTCGAGGTATTTCTTTTATTAACTTCTATGCCTGTCTTTTTTAGTGCTTCTCTTATTCCAATCTATAACTAACTAATCTATTCTTCGTTCCTTATTTTCGAGGTATTTCTTTTATTAACTTCTATGCCTGTCTTTTTTAGTGCTTCTCTTATTCCAGTCTATAACTAACTAATCTATTCTTCGTTCCTTATTTTCGAGGTATTTCTTTTATTAACCTCTATGCCTGTCTTTTTTAGTGCTTCTCTTAATCCAATCTATAACTAACTAATCTATGTGATGAAAGGTGGTGAAGGAAACACGGGCTAGGGAACGAGTGTTTACTCCTGACTAGTCCCTAGCCTGTGTTTCCTTCATCAATTTTTTCTTTCCTTATATTTTTCTAGTTATTTCTTTTTATTAGCTTCTACGCTCGTCTTTTTGGTGCTTCTCTTATTCCAATCTATAACTAACTAATCTATTATTTCCTTATTTTTACAGATATTTCTTTTTATTAATTCGTATGCTCGTCTTTTGGGTACTTTTCTTATTCCAGTCAATAACTAACTAATCTATTCTTTCCTTATATTTTCTAGTTATTACTTTTCATTAACTTCTATGCTCGTCTTTTTGGGTTCTTTTCTTATTCCAATTTATAACTAACTAATCTATTTCTCGTTCCTTATATTTCCTAGCTATTTCTTTTTATTAACTTCTATGCTTGTCTTTTTTGGTCTGTTTCTTATTCCAATTTATAACTAACTTATCTATTCTTCTTTCCATATTTTTCTATTTACTTCTTTTCATTAACTTCTATGCTCGTCTTTTTAGTACTAGTCTTTTTAGTACTAGTTATTTCTTTTCATTAACTTCTATGCTCGTCTTTTTGGGTTCTTTTCTTATTCCAATTTATAACTAACTAATCTATTCCTCGTTCCTTATATTTTCTAGCTATTTCTTTTTATTAACTTGTATGCTTGTCTTTTTTGGTGCTTTTATTATTCCAATTTATAACTAACTAATATATTCTTCTTTCCATATTTTTCTATTTACTTCTTTTCATTAACTTCTATGCTCGTCTTTTTTGTACTTTTCTTTATTCCAATCTATAACTAACTAATCTATTCTTCGTTCCTTATTTTTCTAGTTATTTCTTTTATTAACCTCTGTGCTCGTCTTTTTAGTGCTTTTCTTATTCCAATTTATAACTAACTAATCTATTCTTCGTTCCTTATATTTTCTAGTTATTTCTTTTATTAACTTTTATGCTTGTTTTTTGGGGGGAGGTTCTTTTCTTATTCCAATGTATAAATAACTAATATATTAATTCCATATTTTTCTAGGTATTTCTTTTCATTACCTTCCATGCTTGTCTTTTATGATACTTTTCTTTATTTTCAATCTATAACTAACTAATCTATTCTTTCCTTATATTTTCTAGTTATTTATTTTCATTAACTTCTATGCTCGTCTTTTTGGGTCCTTATCTTATTCAAATTTATAGCTAACTAATCAATTCCTCGTTCCTTATATTTTCTAGCTATTTCTTTTTATAGTTCATAAAATCAAGTTAATAAAAAGAGATGACTAGAAAATATTAGGAACGATGAATAGATTAGTTAGTTATAAATTGGAATAAGAATTGTACGAAAAAGACAAGCATAGAAGTTAATGAAAAGAAATACCTGAAAAATAAGGGAAGAATAGATTAGTTAGTTATAGATTGCAATAAGAACATCACCAAAAACACAAGCATCCAAGTTAATAAAAAGAGATGACTAGAAAATATTCGGAACGATGAATAAATTAGTTAATTATAAATGGAATAAGAAAAGTACAAAAAAACAGGCACAGAAATAATATAAAGAAATAGCTAGAAAAATAAGGAACACATTAGTTAGTTATAAACTGGAATAAGAAAAGAACCAAAAAAGACAAGCATGCAAAATAATAAAGAGAAGTAAATAGATAAAAATAAGGAGCAAAAATAGATTAATTATTTATAGATTGGAATAAGCAAAGAACCAAAAAAGACAAGCATAGTAGTTAATAAAAGAAATACCTCGAAAATAAGGAACATCGAATAGATTAGTTACTTATAAATTGAAATAAAAAAGCACTTAAAAAGACCAGCATATAAGCTATTGAAGAGATATAACTAGAAAAATAAGGAACGAAGGATAGATTAGTTAGTTACAAATGGGAATAAAAAAAGCACTAAAAAAGACAAGCATACAAGTTAATGAAAAGAAATAAATTGAAAAATAAAAAACGAAGGATAAATTAGTTAGTTATAGATTGGAATAAGAAAAGTACCAAAAAGACGAGCATAGAAGTTAATAAAAAATATAACTAGAAAAATAAGTAAAGAAGAATAGATTAGTTTGTTAAAGATTGGAATAAGAAATTGGAATAAGAACAACACCAAAAAAGACAGGCATATAAGTTAATAAAAAGAAATAAGTACAAAATATGGAAAGAAGAATAGATTAGTTATAGAAGAAAAATAGATTATTTAGTTATAGATTGGAATAAGAAAAGTACCAAAAAGACGAGCATAGAAGTTAATGAAAAGAAGTAAATAGAAAAATAAGAAAAACACCAAAAAGACAAGCATAGAAGTTAATTAAAAGAAATAACCAGAAAATATAAGGAAAGAAAAATAGATGTTACTTATAAATTAGAATAAAAAAGCACTTAAAAGGATAAGCATACGAGTTAATGAAAAGAAATAACTAGAAAATATAAGGAAAGAAAAATAGATGTTACTTATAAATTAGAATAAAAAAAGCACTAAAAAGGATAAGCATACAAGTTAATGAAAAAAAATAACTAGAAAAATAAGGAACGAAGAATAGGTTAGTTAGTTATAGATTGGAATAAAGAAAAGTACCAAAAAGACGAGCATAGAAGTTAATAAAAAGAAGTAAATAGAAAAATATGGAAAGAAGAATAGATTAGTTACTTATAAATTGGAATAAGAAAAGCACCAGAAAAGAAAAGCAGTGAAGTTAATTAAAAGAAATAACTATAAAATATAAAGAAAGAAAAATTGATTAATTAGTTATAAATTGGAATAAGAAAAGCACTAAAAAAGACAGCATACAAGTTCATAAAAAAGAAATACCTGGAAAATATAAGGAACGAAGAATAGATTAGTTAGTTATAGACTGGAATAAGAAAAGCACAAAAAAGACAGCATACAAGTTAATAAAAAGAAATACCTGGAAAATATAAGGAACGAAGAATAGATTACTTAGTCATAAATTGGAATAAGAAAAGTACGAAAAAGACAGTAATAAAACTTAATGAAAAGAAGTACCTGGAAAAATAGGGGAAGAATAGATGAGTTAGTTATAAATTGGAATAAGAGAAGCACCAAAAAGAGGAGCATAGAAATAATAAAAAGAAATACCTGAAAAATAAGGAAAGAATAGTTTAGCTAGTTATAAATTGGAAAAAGAAAAGCCCCAAAAAGATAAGCATACAGGTTAATAAAAAGAAATACCTGGAAAAATAAGGAAAGAAAAATAGATTAGTTAGTTATAAATTGAAATAAGAAAAGTACCAAAAAGACAGGCATAGAAGTTTATAAAAAGAAATACCTGGAAAAATAAGGAACGCAGAATAGATTAGTTAGTCATAGATTGCAATAAGAACAGCACAAAAAAAAGACAGCATACAAATTAATAAAAAGAAATGACTAGAAAATATAAGGAACGAGGAATAAATTACTTAGTTATAAATTGGAATTACTTTTTCATCAAAACAATAGTTAGAAACATAAAACTGTCTGCTCAAACTCATTCTCTTTGCTGTTCAGATTCCTAATACAAAATTTAACCAGTATCCTAATTCTTTCATCTCTTTCAGTGATAAAGTCTGGAACCACCTTCCTAAAACGACTTAACTCTATCAAGATAGGAATATCAAAACACATGTTAAGTAGGAAAATGTAAATTCATGCGTTATCTTTTTTTTTTTTTTTAGAGGCGGTGTGATGAAAACATTTTTTTCCTATTGTGTGTTGCCCTTGGCCCGCCTCCTACACGATAAAAAAAATAATCCTCCCCACTATAAAAGTTATAACTGCAACATTCACCTCGGAGAGAAAATAGTAATTGTACGTTGTGGTGAAGATTTTAATGTTGAAAGAGTGAGGGAGAGAGAGAGGGGAGTGTGAGGGAGTGTGAGGCAAAAAGGCACAAATATAATCATCAGCGCAGCCTCCCGCCAAGCCTACGCGTCCCGCTATGTAACAGTACCGGCGGGGTGAGGGTTATGCATGCCTAAGTGACGCGGCGGCAACCGTCTCGATTTATCACCGCACGTGCACTTTTTCCCGGCAAGAAGACAAACGAGATGCTTTTTTTGCCCTCCATTGAAATTAGATACTTGTCACTTCGTAGAGGCGAGACTGACGGCGAACAAAATAATAATAACAATAATAATGCTTCCATGATTAACGACTGGCACTTTTACCACTACTACTACTTCTACTATTACTACTACTACTACGACTACGACTATTACTACCACTACTAATACATGTTTTTACACTCCAGTCAATACAACCCAGGATGGTAGAGTCGTCCCAACACACACACACACACACACACACACACACACACACACACACACACACACACACACACACACACACACACACACACACACACACACACACACACTCCGGTAGCTCAATTGGTTAGAGCGCCGCGCTGCAAGGCTTCACGTCAAACAGGCGGCGGTTCGAGGCCCGCTCAGGCCGGATTCTTTCCGTTGACTAGAAGTGGTTACTGTCCCCCTTGAGCAAGGGGGATGGGGTGTGTGGTGTGTGAGGTCCTGGCAGTACCCAGAGATCGACAATAATGACCACTTCCTCACGTCGTGAGGGTACCTGCTGGCGAAAGCGAGTCCAACTCGTGATCACGCCGTGATGAATTACACACACACACACACACACACACACACACACACACACACACACACACACACACACACACACACAGACACAGACAGGCGGGGCAGCACGTGCTTCCCATCCCTGAGTGTCCTGCGGAATGTTCCTTCACTCGGCTTCCTCGGCCCCAAGGCGCGTCTCGTACGAAGGAACGGGGTGCCGCTGGCCTTAACAAGAACAATGAACTAGTCCTGCCGCGAAAGTGGATTCTAGAGACAAAACCGACCAACAAGGAAAAAAATATTTAGTCGTGAAGAAGCACATTTGCATTTTTTTCTCTCTCTCTCTCTCTCTCTCTCTCTCTCTCTCTCTCTCTCTCTCTCTCTCTCTCTCTCTCTCTCTCTCTCTCTCTCTCTCTCTCTCTCTCTCTCTCTCTCTCTCTCTCTCTCTCTCTCTCTCTTTTTTTTTTCTAGTAACTCTATTGATATTCTGTTTTCTCTCTCCTTTTTCTTGCATTTTTTCTTTAGCAACAAACTCTGTGGCATCTTTTCATCTCTTTTTGTTCGACCCCTGAATTGCCTCCTCTGCCGAAACACACACACACACACACACACACACACACACACCAACAAAGTCGAGTTTGTGATACATTTTCCATGCACCAAGGCGTCCACGTGCAAGCGATAATTCGGGGAGAGGACACGCTGTCGACGAAGGACCTGATTCTCTCACGAACCCGCATGAAGATATTGATGGTGATGGTGATGATAATGATGATAAAAAGGACGAACGAGAACAGGCAAGGAAATCTGAAAACAAGGAAGACATAGGAAAACGATAAAAAAAAAAATGGCAAGGACGAGGTCGATGAAGAAGAGGAAGAAGACGAGAAGAAAAAAAAAACTTGAAGGCGAGAACGAGAACGAGAATGAAGAAAAAACGCGAAGACACAGACAGTAATGAAAACGAGAGGAAAGACAGGAAAGTAAGAAAAATACCAGAGGAGATACCTGAGGAGAGAGAAAAAAAAATATTAAGGTGGAAGGAGTTTAAGATCGTGATAGAAGGAGGGGGAAGGGGGAAGGGGGAAGGGGAGAGGGGGAAGGGGAGACGGTTGAAGGAATTCGCCCAGAGTAACGAAAGCAAGACATTAAACGAGAGAGAGAGAGAGAGAGAGAGAGAGAGAGAGAGAGAGAGAGAGAGAGAGAGAGAGAGAGAGAGAGAGAGAGAGAGAGAGAGAGAGAGAGAGAGAGGGGGGAGGGGGGGGACAGGAGGTGGCAGCTGAACTATTTCCGCCCCGGTCTTCCCGCAAAGTGCCGTGTTTGGGTCATTATCCTTAGTGTGACCCTCCCTCCCTCTCTCCCTCCCTCCCTAACCAACTTTCCACCCTCCCTTCCTCCTCTCTCTCCCTCCTCTCTCCCACCAATCCTTCCTCTCCTTCACTCTTTCTAGTTTCCCCTTCTTTCCATCCTTCTTCCTCTTCCTCCCTTCATTTCTTCCTTCTCTCTCCATCCTCCCTGTCTCCCTCCTCGCCCTAACCCACCTTCCCCCCTCCCTCTCCTCCTAACTGACCCACCTATCCCTCCTATCCCTCTACTTTCCATCCTTCTTCATTTTCCTTCCTCCCTTAATTTTCTCCATCTCCACTTCCTCCCCCTCTCGCACCCTTACCAAGTTTCCACCCTCCCATCCTTCTCTCTCCCTCCCCCTCTACTCTTTCCACTCCTAACCAGCCAACCAGCCTTTCGTATCCTCCACTCTTTCTAGCTTCTCTTTCTTTCCATCTTTCTTCCACTTCCTTCTTTCCTTCTTCCTCTTTCTCTTCCTCTCTCGCTCTCTGGCTAACTGTCCACACTCCCCTCCTCTTCTCTCCCTCCTTTCTTCCTCTTCCTCCTAATCAACCCACCAATCTTTCCTGTCCCCTACTCTTTCTTGTTTCCCCATCTCTCAACCTTCTTCTTCTTCCTCCCTTCTTTGCCTCCATCCCTCGTTCGATCCTACCTTCCTCACGTCAACTTTCCTTGCCCTTTTTCTACCTCCCGCCTTTTAATCTTCCATCCTCCATCCTACAGTCCATATTCCCTCCTCCTCTCGATCCATTCCATCACGTCCACTGTCTCCACCTTCAGTTCAATCCCATCCTCCCTACCCGCCCTACCTCCCAGCTTCTAATCCTTCCTTCAACCTTTCCCCCCCTCCCTCATGCCACCGCCCCATGCCTCCACACAGCACCCAATGTTCATTCTCACCCTTCACTCCCCGCTATCCCCCAGCTGTTGACCTTTCCCCCCTCCCCTCTGACCCCCAACGTTCCTCGGACTTGAACTGGAGGAGGAGGAGGAGGAGGAGGAGGAGGAGGAGGAGGAGGAGGAGGAGGAGGAGGAGGAGGAGGAGGAGGAGGAGGAGGAGCAGGAGGAGGAGGAGGAGGAAGAGAAGGAGGGGGAGGAGGAGGAGGAGGAGGAAGAGGAGGAGGAGGGTGGAAAGGGTTATCAAAGGAGATAGAACGCACACAAAAAGTTAAGGAATGTTCTCAGGTGTTGAAAGGAATAACAGGAGGAGGAGGAGAAGGAAACATGGAAACATAAAAAGACAGACAACAGGAAGCCTATTGGCTTATTATGAGGTTGCCCGCTCTAGTGCTATGATCGATAGTCTCTTTGTGCCTATAAAGCAGATCAAAGCAATTTGGTACGTACGTTTAGTTTACTACTGTTGCAACGAAGTAATCACCGATGCAACTTTTAAAGGAGTTGATGGTTCCTGCAGTTATTACTTCAGCAATAAAATTGTTTCATCTTTTGGCTCGGTTTGAAAAGAAACTCCTGTCAATGACTGTATTGCATCGAAGAGGCAACAGGAAGCCCATTGTGGAGCAGATCTAAGTACTTTGGTGCTTTTTTTTTTTACGTCCAAGGTTATAGCGCCGGTAGACTTTCTTCATCGATCTTGCTGGTCGGCCCAAGCCCGTCATGGCGCAAGCAAGTGTTTATGGTGGCGCCATCTATTCTTGGCTCATGCTGTCCCCCGTAGCTCATTCTTGATTTCACTTGGATAGTTCCTCTGGAGTCTGGGTTGATGGGTGGTCTTCAGGACAGCATGTGGAAAGTCTTAGGCCACTCGGCGGTGACTGAAAAATTCCAGGTGTTACGGAGGACTCCAACCCGTATCATCCGGGATGCGGCGGACGAAGTAACGGTCGATAAAATTATGATTCTTGAAGGAGTTGATGATTTCCGCATTACTACAGCAGGGATGTTGTTCCAATGGCGTATGACTCGGTTGGAGAAGAAACTCCTACCAATGTCTGTGCATCGCTTCGCTTGAATGGATAGACCGTTGTTTCTAGTTCTTGAGTTGGTTTGTAGCTCAAAAAACTTACGAGTGATCGAGAAGACCTGAATCATATCCCCTCGGCTCGTTAGCGTCTCTTTTCCAGCGAATAGAGGTTGAGTCGCCCTCAAGGGTGGAATCATCTTCATAGGGCGTCGCTGAATTCTCTCTGACAATTTAATGTCTTTTCTGTAATTAGGAGACCAGAATTGTACCGTATACTCGAGGTGCGGTCTTACCATTGAGTTATATAAGGATAACATTACTTCCGGCGTCCTACACTCGAAGTTTCTCACTATAAACCCGAGAATAGTGTTGGCTTTGTTGTAGCAGCAGTAGTAGTAGTAGTAGGAGGAGGAGGAGAAGGAGGAGGACAGTAACGACGACAACGGAGGAAGAGGAGTGGGAGATGGAGGAGGAGGAAGAGGAGGAGGAGAAAGAGAACAAAAAAGAAAACAAGAATAAGAGTAAGTAAAAAATAACAAGAAGAAGCGCAAGAAAAACACAATGAGGAAAAAAAAAGAGGAGAAGAAACAGAAACAAGATGATAACAGCCAACCCTTGTGTCTTGAAGGGGAACGAGAGGTGTGGAGGAAAAAGAGGAGGAGGAGGAGGAGAAGGAGGAGGAGGAGGAGGGAGGGAGGGAGTGGCAGGATGTAGGGTGGAAGATGCCACAGGGCGAGGCGAGGGAGGTCAAGAAGAACGAAAAAGCTAACAGAAACTTGTAAAAGGGAAAGCTGTTATGCGGGAGGGAGGGAGGGAGGAAGGGAGGGAGGGAAGCAAGAAGAGTAGGAGAAATGAAGGGGAAGGAAGGAGGAGGAGGAGGAGGAGGAGGAGGAGGAAAGAGAACAGGTGATAAGGAAGGAAGGAGAGCGGGGATGGATAAAAGGAAGGAGAGGAAAGAATGTATGATAAGGAAGGAAGGAGCGAGGGAGGGAAAAGGAAAGGAAGGAAGGGCAGGTGGAGGGAAACGAAAGAGGAAGAGGAGGAAGGAGAGCAGGTGACAAAAAAGGGCGGATATGGATAAAAAGAAGAAGAAAGAATAGATCATAAGGTAGGAAGGAGGAAGGGAGTGAAGGAGGAAGAAAAGAGACAGCAAGGAAGGCAGGAGGGAGGAAAGGTGGTAATGAAAGAAGAAGGGAGGAGGACGAAGATATGACAAGCAGGAAAGAATGGAGGAGGAGTGTAAATGGAGGAGAAAGGGTGTGTGCTGGCGGTGGTGGTGGTGGTGGCGGTGGTGGTGTAGATGACAGGAAGAGGACGTTTGTAATCACCAACGGTCAGTAGTCAGTCACCACACTCGCAGGCATAGTCACCAACACGCCAACTACTTCACCACACTTACTAACCCACCAACACTAACACTCATTCATTCATCACTAACACACATTCATTCATCACCAATACTAACAACACACATCACCACTCACACTCATTCGCTCACCACCACAAAAACACACACCAACACTAACCTCATCACCAACACACATTCATTCATCACCAGTACTAACAACACACATCACCACTAACACCCATTCGCTCACCACCACTAAAACACACACCAACACTAACCTCATCACTAACACTCATGCACTCCTTCGTCACCAAAACCAAACAGCTTTCATGAAAACAAACAAACTTAAACAACAGTCAATTTCCGAAGTCCGACCACACGAAAAATAAAGGAAAGTAAAAGAAAACAGAAGAAAACAAGAAGACAAAACAAGAGGAGAGAAAGAAGAAAGATAGAAAAATCCTCGAAACTAGAAATAAAGAAATAGGATACAGAAACTCCCACTGCAATATAAAATAGAACAAACCCCTAGGTAAGAAGACATCAAATGAAGCAATGTCAAGATAACCTCCTACTGAGAGAGAAAAAGAAAAACTCCTAAACATGAAGAGAATAGGATAAAAAAAAACTAGAAAAACTCCTCCCGTTACCGTAGCCTGAGCAGCATAGGAATTGAAACGTGTCCAGAGAGGCGAGCGAGTAAGTGAGGGAGTGGAACTTACGATGCCTTCATAAACACATCCTTCAGGTACAATGATACGCCCTCGCTTTCCTTTGGTGAGTAAGTGCCTGGAGTTAGTCAGAAGTAAATTGAAGGCGAGGAAGAGAAGGAGGAGAGGGGAGAACAGGTGACAAAGAAGGAGGGTAGGCGGGAATGGATAAAAGGAAGAAGAAAGAATGGAGAATAAAGAAGAAGGGAGGGAGGAAGGGGAAGAAAAGAGGCGGTAAGTAAGGCAGGAAAGGGAAAAGGTGATAAGGAAAGAGGAAGGGAGGAAGACGAAGAGATGACGAGGAGGAAAGAACACACACACACAAAAAAAAAAAAAAACACTCGAAAGCAGACCCACAGATGAGCAAACAAAAACACCTAAATGCACAAGAAAACAATCATGAAAAAGCAGAAAATAAACAAAGAAGAGTAACAGTGCAGAGACAGTGATCAGGGAGGAAAGAAAAAAAAAACAAGTGGCATTTAAATAAGGTAGTGACTGAATGGCCAAAGCAAAGTAGTGGTTTTGTCAATGCAAGTGCGAGGGAAAGTTTTAAATGGAGGTCAGACGGAGTTAAGTAGAGTGGGACAGACGGTAATGACAGTTCTCAGGAGCAGTCACGTGTAGCACGACTAACTGACTGGTTGACTGGCCTCTTGTGGTTTCCTATATCCGCGTAACCTTGTGCAGTAGGCGTGGTCGAGAAGTGCCATCAATCTGCTGCAGACCGACAGGCTTGCATCACGGGGACAAGAAAGGTCTGGCTAGGTTTGCCGGAGGACATTTGCTATGGGCCTCTTTACCACCAAGGTTACCCATGCCACGAGTGTGGTGGTGGTGGTGGTGGTGGTGGTTAGAGGGGGGTGAAGGTGGTTCTGATTTTGTAAGGGATGGCCACAAAAAACCCACCGTTACGTCTTCCCTCAAGTTTTTTTTCGGTGCCTAGAATTAAATACACATTTTCCTCCTCCTTTTCCTCCTCCTCCTTCTTCTCCTATTTCTCTTCCTCTTCCCCCTCCTTCTCCTCTTTCTCAGCAACATCATCATCATCATCACCATCATCCTAGTCCTTCTTATCATCATCATCTGTCTCGTCCCACCCCATGGAGTCACATTCTCTTAGTATCTGCGAAAAGATGATAATGCTAGACAATCTCGCGTCGGTCCGGAGGTGCCTGCAGCGCCGGGGCTCGGGGGGTAAAAGGGTAAGTGTTGCGAGGGCTGGGAACGTTCTTTGTCTGGCGGGGTGGCGGGGTACAGAATGGGTCTCAGTGGGCACTGCAGACCCGGGGCAGAGAACCACGCCAGAACCTTAGCGTCAAGATTAGCATCGGTTACATTTTGTTGGCATAGAATACATTACGCTGAGACAGGTTAGGTTAGGGTAGGTTAGGCTGGGGTAAGTTCGGTTTAACTAAATTTATCTTATCCGAACAGGTGCAAAACGTAACTTGCTTTCCTTTCTATCGTTGTTATGAAACACGGCAAACCAAACAAAGGTGACACCGAGGAAAGGTAATAACGGGACAAAAGAATGTACGGATTAACAACGATATCAACATTACATGAATTAGTAACGTGCTTCCTCACAACAATCTCTTGTCACTTTCAATATATTTTTAGCCTTGATTAATTTTCTCGGCTATACTGTGTAAAACAACATGTTTCGACCATTTCTTAAGGACACCAATCTCTTTATATCTATCTATATTCCTTTTCAGCCTCAAGTTAACTATCTCGGCTATACTTTCATCCAATTACTAGAAAAAGAGAGTAAATAGAACACCTCACTTCTTAGGTGCCAGTCACTTCACATCCATCAATATTCTTTCTTAGCCTCAAGGCAACGTTCTCGCTTATATTCTCGTCACAGCACAATGGCAGAAGACAGGAGCAGCTTGTATCTTCCACTGTGTCGTCGAGCTGTGTGTGTGTGTGTGTGTGTGTGTGTGTGTGTGTGTGTGTGTTTCGGGCACTCATCAGTAATTTTTCTTTATTGTAGTTGGGATAATACATAAGGGTTTTCGTTGGTTGACGATGAATGCAGCGAAAGAAATGCTTTCTTATTCCAATTTACAACTAAGTAATCTATTCATCGTTCCTTATATTTTCTATTAATTTCTTTTTATTAACATCTATGCTCGTCTTAATGGTGCTTTTCTTATTGATATCTATAACTAACTTATCTATTCTTCGTTCCTTATATTTTCCAGGTATTTCTATTTATTAACTTGTATGCTTGTCTTTTTTGTGCTTTTCTTATTCCAATCTATAACTAACTAATCTATTCTTCGTTCCTTATATTTTCCAGGTATTTCCTTTTATTAACTTGTATGCTTGTCTTTTTTGTGCTTTTCTTACTCCAATCTATAACTAACTAATCTATTCTGCGTTCCATATTTTTCTATTTACTTCTTTTCATTAACTTCTATGCTTGTCTTTTTTGGTTCTTTTCGTATTCCAATATATAACTAACTAATCTATTTTTCTTTCCTTATATTTTCAAGTTATTTCTTTTCATTAACTTGTATGCTTGTCTTTTTGGTACTTTTCTTATTCCAAACTATAACTAACTAATCTATCCTTTGTTCCTATTATTTTCCAGTTATTTCTTGTATTAACTTGTATGCTCGTCTTTTTGGTGGTGTTCTTGTTCCAATTTATAACTAACTAATCTATTCTTTCCTAATTTTTCTGTTTACTTCTTTTCATTAACTTCTATGCTCGTCTTTTCAGTACTTTCCTTATTCCAATCTATAACTAACTAATCTGTCCTTCGTTCCTTTTATTTTCTAGTTATTTTTTATTATCTTGTATGCCCGTCTTTTTGGTGCTATTCTTATTCCAATCTATGACTAACTAATCGATCCTTCGTTCTTATTTTCGAGGTATTTCTTTTATTAACTTCTATGCCTGTTTTTTTTTTAGTGCTTCTCTTATTCCAGTCTATAACTAACTAATATATTTTTATTTCCTTATATTTTTCTAGTTATTTCTTTTTATTAACTTCTAAGCTCGTCTTTTTGGTGCTTCTCTTATTCCAATCTATAACTAACTAATCTATTCTTTCCTTATTTTTCCAGATAATTCTTTTTATTAATTCGGCTGCTCGTCTTTTTGGTACTTTTCTTATTCCAATCCATAACTAACTAATCTATTCTTTCCTTATATTTTCTAGTTATTTCTTATCATTAACTTCTATGCTCGTCTTTTTGGGTTCTTTTCTTATTCCAATTTATTACTACCTAATCTATTCCTCGTTCTTTATTTTCTAGTTATTTCTGTATGCCTGTATTTTTTGGTACTTTTCTTATTCCAATTTATAAGTAACTAATCTATTCCTCGTTCTTTATTTTCTAGTTATTTCTTTTCATTAACTTCTATGCCTGTCTTTTTTCGTACTTTCCTTTTTCCAATTTAAAACTAACTAATTAATTTTCCTTTCTCTATATTTTCTAGTTATATCTTTTCATTAACTTTTATGTTCGTCTTTTTTGGTTATTTTCTTATTCCAGTCTATAACTAACTATTGTATCCTTCGTTCCTTATTTTTCTAGTTACTTCTTTTCATTAACTTGTATGCTTGTCTTTTTTAGTGCTTTTTCTCATTTCAATTTATAAGTAACTAATCTATTCTTCGTTCCATATTTTCGAGGTATTTCTTTTATTAACTTCTATGCCACTCTTTTTTAGTGCTTTTCTTATTCCAATTTATAACTTAATTATCTATTCCTCTTTCCTTATTTTTCTAGTTATTTCTTTTTATTAACTTCTATGCTCATCTTTTTTGGTACTTTTCTTATTCCAATCTATAACTAACTAATCTATTTTTCTTGCCTTATATTTTTCTAGTTATTTCTTTTTATTAACTTTTATGCTTGTCTTTTTGGTGCTTCTCTTATTCCAATCTATAACTAACTAATCTATTTTTTCCTTATTTTTCCAGATATTTCTTTTTATTAATTCGTATGCTCGTCTTTTGGGTACTTTTCATATTCAAATCAATAACTTACTAATCTATTCTTTTCTTATATTTTCTAGTTATTTCTTTTCATTAACTTCTACGCTCGTCTTTTTGTTTTCTTTTCTTATTCCAATTTATAACTAATCTATTCCTTGTTCCTTATATTTTCTAGCTATTTCTTTTTATTAACTTGTATGCCTGTCTTTTTTGGTGCTTTTCTAATTCCAATTTATAAATAACTAATCTATTCTTCTTTCCATATTTATCTATTTACTTCTTTTCATTAACTTCTATGCTCGTTTTATACTACTTTCCTTATTCCAATCTATAACTAACTAATCTATTCTTCGTTCCTTATTTTTCTAGTTATTTTTTTTATTAACCTTTCTGCTCGTCTTTTTGGTTCTTTTCATATTCCAAATTATAACTAACTAATTTATTTTTCTTTCCTTATTTTTCCAGGCATTTCTTTTTATTAACTTGTAAGCTTGTCTTTTTGGTACTTTTGTTATTCCAATCTGTAACTAACTAAACTATTCTTCGCTCCTTATTTTTCTAGTTATTTCTTTTCATTAACTTCTATGCTTGTCTTTTTGGTATTTTTCTTATTCCAATCTGTAACTAATTAATCTGTTTTTTTTCTCCTTATATTTCTATTTATTTGTTTTTATTAACTTGTATGCCGGTCTTTTTTGGTTCTTTTCTTATTCAAATTTATAACTAACTAATCTATTCCTGCTTCAAGACTGCTGAGAAAAGCGATGATAAGTAAACCGTGTTATAAACATTTCGGAGCTGTCTTGTGACCTCAACTCATCACATTTCCTCTATATTTTATTTTATCGAGTTTTGCGTGGTCGGTATCAAGAGTGTGCCTTGGCGGTCTGTAGATAAGTCCAATTACTATTTTACGAGATTTATTTTTAATTTCAATGAAGACCGTGTCTACATTGGTTATAATATCTGTTTTCACGGATACTGGATGGAGAGAGTTGTGGATATAAAAGATAACGCCTCCACTCTGTCTGTTCTCTCTTTCATGACTAAAGATGGTATAACCTGGTAATCTATATTCCGCAATGAAATCTCTATTTGAAGTGTCTATCCAAGATTCTGTGACTCCGATGATGAGATAATGATATGTAGCTGCGATTACTTCTAAATCTTCAAATTTGTTACGTAGGCTTACATAGCAAGCTTTATTGTGATTCGAGTCGGGGGTATCGCGGGTTGAGTGCTCCCTTACGGTGGAGCTGCTGGTGTTCTCGCCTCCACGATTTTTGGCTTTCGAAGAGCCACTTGGTCACAGAGCAGCCTCCCGAAACGGGCTGCTCCAACAGGGTTTAAGTGGATGCCATCAGCAAGGAACAAGTCTGAATCGTAGTAAAAACTGTTCCACAAGTTAGCGAACTGGACGTTTTCTTGTGAGCAAAGGGACTGAAGTCTTTTGTTTGTGCTGAAGGCCTTACTGTAAAAGCTAGATTCGCCACCGACCCTCGGGAGGATTCCTGAGATTATGATGTTACTGGCATCCGTTTTACGTTTATACTGCTTGATCATGCGGCGGTATTTCTCAAGCAGTTCCCCAGAACGGGTTGTCTTTACGTCATTTGTCCCCGCGTGAATGACAAAGAAGGTGTTTCGGTCGGTATTTCTCGTGACATCATCGCACGCTGCAGTGATGTCGTCCAGTCTGGCACCTATATAGCAGTAACTTTTTTTCTGCGGCCGTTTGATGAACGACCACAGAACTCAACCAGCTGGCCACGCACCATGGAGTCCCCAACTAGGCGAGTCTCAAACTCATCCTCCATGGTGTCTGCCAGCACCTGAAACCTATTGAAGGTAGTGGGGGTCAGTAAATCCTTGGTTGCCTGCTTCGGTTTGGCTCCATTCCTTACAGGTTGGAACCCGACATCCTGTGAAGCAGGAAGAAAAGCGTTAAGTGGGGCAGGCTGGAAGTTGTCCTGTGAGGCAGGCTGGGGGTCAGCCTGTGAGGCAGGAATGAAGAGGAGGAGGAGGAGGAGGAGGAGGAGGAGGAGGAAGAGGAGGACGGGGACGAGGACAAAGGGGAACATATGAACATATGAACGCAAGGGGTCCGCAAAAAGCCCACTGACCTATACTTGGCAGCCCCTGTCTACCTGCCGCTAGTGCCAGTGTAGCACCTATCATCCGCCTCCTTAAGCCCATCTAATCTCTTGAATGCAGTAATCTTGCCACATCCAGCTACCACACGGCCAGCAAGCCCATTCCACTCGTGTTCTACCCTGAATCCCACCCACTACTTCCTACCAAATCTTTTCATCCATAAACTTAGCTAACCTCTTTTTGAACACACTAAACTACTGCTGTATACTACCTCCCTTGGCAATGCATTCCAGAAATCTACCACCCTATGGCTAAAGAAATAGTTTCGTAAATCAAACCTACACCCTTGTTTCCTAATTTTCCTATCACGACCCCTAGTCCTGTTTTCCTCCTCTAGTGTAAAGAAAGTATCCACAGGTAAGTAATCGCAATTTGAAAACATTTTATATAGCTCTATCATATCCCCCCTTAGACATCTCCTCTCATATGAAAACACATTTAACTCTTTTAACCTATCCCTATACTCCAGGTGCCTCATTGCCGGTATCATCCTAGTTCCTCTTCTCTGAACTTTTTCTAACAGATTAACATCCTGCCTATAATGTGGTGACCAAGCTTGTATACAATACTCTAAATGAGGTCTAACATATGAATTATATAAACTACGTATTACCGAGGAGGAGGAGGAGGAAGAGGAGGAGGAGGAGGAGGAGGAGGAGGAGAAAAAATCGCGGTGGATACAGCCATAAATATAAGCCTGCAATATTTCCTTGGAACGCGTAAGAAAGTAAACTAAAGCAGAGTGTTCAGAAACGTGTCGGAATGTTACGAAAATGCTGAGGAGTGAAATATTAGAGACATTCGTCGTGTGTGAAGGAGCCGGGAAAAATAAACACAAAAGTGACAGCGTGGCGTAAGAAAAGCAAGACTGTTGATGTAAGCTGTTATGTCAGAGAGAGAGAGAGAGAGAATGGATGTGGCGTAATAGTGTAACTGCATCAAAGTAATTTCCAGGAACTTTAATTACACAAGCTTGCAATTAAATTTCATGGAAAAAATTATCTCGCCTTAATTCGATAAACATTTTTTTTATAAAGAAGGTAGAAGATAACTGTGTGTGTGTGTGTGTGTGTGTGTGTGTGTGTGTGTGTGTGTGTGTGTGTGTGTGTGTGTGTGTGTGTGTGTGTGTGTGTGTGTGTGTGTGTGTGTTTCCGCGCGCGCGCAACTCGTGTGAATAATATACATGTTTACACGAATATTCCTTTAAAAAAAATTCTTTCTACAAACCAAATAGTCATTCATAATTTCAAGAACAAATCACTGTGTTCCGGGATATGCATATCTTGTTACGGTGAATCGCTGCACTCCGTTGAGCAGAAAGGACAAGGAAGGATACGGTTCATCATCATCATCATCGTCATTCGTAATTCACTGCATGACAAGGATCTCTCCCAACGTCAGTCACTTCTCTCTCTTATGTTAGTGATTCTAGTTTCACCTCTCCAGCTGATTCTCTGCCCCTGCCCTTGTCCTCTGTCCCTGTTATTTTCTTCTGTCCTCTTGTCTTCCTCCCCTGTCCTTGTCCTCTATCCCCTGTCTCTTGTCTTCCCTCCCTGTCCTTGTCCTCTATCCTCTGAGTCTCTGACCTCTTGTTTCCTGTCCCTATCCTTGTCGTCTGTTCTCTGTTCTGTTTTCCGTCCCTGTCCTTGTCCTCTGTTCTGCGTCCTCCTTGTACTCTGTCACTGCCTTTTAGAATTTATGGAATGTACCTCTCTCACTCTGGTTGTCCATCTTTTACTAGTAAATCTGCGCACGTTCCTCTCTCATTCTTAGTCGTGATTAGAATACTATCTTCAACTTTTTTTCTTTGCTTCTTATACCATGATGCTCGTTTCCTAGCTCTCCATGTAAGAGCCTGCATCCTCTCCCTTCCTCGTTGCACGCTTCTTCATGGGTAGCGGCAGGCAGTGTGTGAGTGTTTCCCCTGATACAATGGTGTGTCTTAATCCTCTTCTTCCTCCGCGCGCCTGCCATGATGTCACTACCCGGCCATGAGGTAAAGGTGAGGGCGTTGCGTCATTCTTCCCCTTTATCCTCTCCAACCCCGTGACTTTGGTGTCTCTCTCTCTCTCTCTCTCTCTCTCTCTCTCTCTCTCTCTCTCTCTCTCTCTCTCTCTCTCTCTCTCTCTCTCTCTCTCTTTCCCATTTTTTTCCGTGTGGTAAGAAAAAAAAGCCAGACCGTAAGATAAGTAAGAAAACGGAGTAGGAAAACGGTTCGCAAAGTTTTAAGCTCATACGAAACAAGAAAAGTGTTGCCCCCCCCAAAAAAAAAGAAAAATAATGCCACAAATATCTTGACCCTCCTCATCCCTTGAAAGAGTTAAAATCATGGAAAGGAGGAAATAAGTAAAAGATAATCAAAGAGGCTGTTCTGGAGGTCATCTCTCTCATTTCGTCCGTTTTTTTTTCCACCTTCCGTCTTTTCCTTTCCCTTCCTTTTCTGTCCTTGTCTGGTGAAGGTTTGTTTATCCGTCACTCCGCGCTCAGCCTTCACGCTTGGTAATCGTCGGTGTAATTAAAGGCGCGCTGCGTGGGTGATAACATCGTGGCCAAGGCTGCATGGAGAAAGGACTGAGTTTGGGCAGATGGGTATCGTTCAGCCATGACAACTCTGGCTGCCCTTATGACCTTCCTTATTTGTGTGTCCTTGTATGTGTGTTTGACCTCTCTTTTGGCCACTCCTCTCCTCTCTCTTTACAGGAGCAGTGATTTGCGGGCTTTTATTTGTTTGTTTTTGCCCTTGAGCTGCCTCCGTTACTGTAAATAAAAGTGTGTGTGCCCGTGTGTGTGTGTGTGTGTGTGTGTGTGTGTGTGTGTGTGTGTGTGTGTGTGTGTGTAAAGGGAAGAAGCTATCCCTCGCCCTCCCCACCGCCGCCTCGAACAATGGGTGTCAGTGTCCTGTAAGCAGCTGCCCCTCACACGGCATTCATATTTTATTTCCCTGCTCGTCATTTCTGGTGCGCCGTTACGTCAGCAGCAGCGGCGTGTCACCCCTCGCTACCCGCTCCTCAGTCCGCCACCCCCCCCCGCACCTCTTCCTTCCTGCTCGTCGTCCGCCCTTCTCTTCCTGCAATAGAACATAAGCATAAATCTCTTCCAATACTGTTTCGTCTTTGTTTTATTCTTTTTTTCAGGATAATCGTTTCTGAGCAAAGTTTACCGCCTCGCTTAAATAATTGTGCCTGTGATTTTTTTTTTCGTCAAGCAACTTTTCTCGATTTGTTTTTTAATTGCTATCCTCTTCCCCTCGCTTATTTTCTTCCATTTCCATTTTCAGTACTTGTTTTCCTATATACTCCTCCTCCTCCTCCTTCTCCTTTTCCTCCTCCTCCTCTTCCTTCTCCTCCTCCTCCTCCTCCTCCTCCTCCTCCTCCTCTCCTCTTCCTCCATGTTTCCATGTTTCCTCACACGTCTTTCCTGCTGCAGTCTATTTTTTAAACATTTTTCAATCTCTTTTGGTTCGGTTTTCCTTTATTTCCTTTCTACTTCACTACTCACTTCACTTCCATTTTTCCCTCATTTCACTTTTGGTCATATTTTTCAACTCGTCCTATATGCTAAGTTCCCTCTGCAATATTTCGGCTCCGTGGACCGTTCTAATAAGCTACCATGATTTCTGTTTCGTTTTCACTTATGATCTTTAAATCCTCCGACTCCGCATGTGATCGTCATGTCCTTTTCTCACCTCGCCATATACGCTAAGTTCTCTCTGTAGTATCTCGATTAAGATGTTCGATCAAATAAGCTACCATGATTTAACCCCTTGTCTGCGGACCTCCTACCAGAAGACCTCACCAAGCTACAGGAGTGGAGCAAAAAGTGGCTGCTGGAAGTCAATGAAGAAAATATAAAGTCCTGCACCTTGGGAGGGGATATCCAGCACACCAGTACCACATGGGAAACACTCCACTATCCACCACAGAGGCAGAGAAAGACCTGGGAGTATATGTTATCAGGCTACCAGTGAAGGCCAAATCCGTGCCAATCGCAGCGGACGGGTTAAGTTGCCTCAATTTTCGCTTTTAATCCTTTTTCTCCGATTTGGTATGTGATGGTCATGTCATTTTTCCAACGCGCTATAAGCTAAGTTTCCCCTGCAATATCTCGGTTGCGGCGTCGTTCCATCTGGCATGTCATCAATTCTTGTCTCGTTTTCACTTCAAATCTTGTTCTTCAACCCGCCATGTGTTCCGTACCCTCGCGTCGCCCTTTGCAATGTTCACACGTGCGGGGGCAGCAGGTCGTCGCCCTGCTCGTCTTGGTGACCCAATCGCTGCTTCCCGCGCGTGACAGGGAATGGGACCCACAATACTATGGTTGGTATTATAAGACATTTTCACTTCTAACATCAACTATTTCTAAAGGTCAAAAAGGGAGGCAATCGAGTTCTAATGAGTGTTTATTGAGGTTCATGGCACAGAAGAAGGGTCAAACTACCACCAGGGTAAAGAAAACTTCTGGAAATACCCAAAAGTTCTAGGAAAGCCTTGTCAAATAGGCGAACTTAAGCGACAAAATGTTTAGTAATACGGCCCTATGAGTTTCTTGTTTCATTAGACGCTGACTCTTCCTGCCTGAGGTAAACGACACCAGAGTCACGCTTGCGAGGGGCAAAGGTGACGTTAAGCAGAACACATGGACTTACTTCCTCTGTTCCTCACTGCTTGCTGTTCCCTCTCTCTCCCCTGCTTGCTGATTTTCATTTCCTCCCTGCGTGCTGTTTCCCTCCTCCCCTCTCTTCCTGTCTATTCCTTGCTGTTTCCTCTCCCCTTGCTTTCTCATTCCCTTCCCCTCACCGTCACATACCTACTATTTCCTTTCATCCCTCCCACCGTCCTTTCCTAGTGTATGTTCTATGAAACGAGAAATAATGACGTTAAACTTTTATGTTGCAAAGAATAAATAAATCGCACCAAAGTCTCCACAAACGTTGTAAGAGAATAGAATGTTCCTATCTGCAGTGGTTCAGTACAAGAGGATTAATTAGTTCATAAACAAACTCGACCGCCACTTCCTTCACCTTAAAATTCCTGAAGGCAGAGACGTATTACCTCGAGAGGATGCGTTGATGTTGTTTCACGTAGGTTTAGAGAGAGATTACCAACAACGTAGTCTGAAGAGTAGGGTCTGTGTAGCTTGATCGTCTATGTAACTCTGTGTAATTCCTCCGCTTTCTTACTTCCCGTTCTCGCTCGTGGTGCCCAGGGCGAGACACAGAGGCAAGCCGGTGTTTAGTAACCCGAGCTGCTACCGTCTCGTCGCAATCACTGGCCGGGTTAATTTCCTCCACATCACGTTTCCGGAGGTCACGGGTGCACGGGAGGCATGAGCGCTGCGGAACCATATATGTGCACCATCCCGTGCCCGCCGCTGCCTGCTATGTTAACGACGCGTCGGGCCACCTGCGTGTGACTCATAATTAAAGCATCATGGAGTGTGTGTGTGTGTGTGTGTGTGTGTGTGTGTGTGTGTGTGTGTGTGTGTGTGTGTGTGTGTGTGTGTGTGTGTGTGTGTGTGTGTGTGTGTGTGTGTGTGTGTGTGTGTGTGTGTGTGTGTGTGTGTGTGTGTGTGTGTGTGTGTGTGTGTGTGTGTGTGTGTGTGTGTGTGTGTGTGTGTGTGTGTGTGTGTGTGTGTGTGTATTCATGCTCATTAGTTTAAAGTATACAAAGGCTTTTCCATAATTTTTACAATCATCATCGTCACGTCATTCCTCACAATCAGCCATGCTCCTTCATTTCCTTCTTTTCTTCTTCCCTTCTTCTGTTGTTCGTTACCCTTGTACATTTTTGTCATATATATATATATATATATATATATATATATATATATATATATATATATATATATATATATATATATATATATATATATCTATATATGTGTGTGTGTGTGTGTGTGTGTGTGTGTGTCTCTCTCTCTCTCTCTCTCTCTCTCTCTCTCTCTCTCTCTCTCTCTCTCTCTCTCTCTCTCTCTCTCTCTCTCTCTCTCTCTCTCTCTCTCTCTCTCTCTCTCTCTCTCTCTCTCTCTCTCTCTCTCTCTCTCTCTCTCTCTCTCTCTCTCTCTCTCTCTCTCTCTCTCTCTCTCTCTCTCTCTCTCTCTCTCTCTCTCTCTCTCTCTCTCTCTCTCTCTCTCTCTCTCTCTCTCTCTCTCTCTCTCTCTCTCTCTCTCTCTCTCTCTCTCTCTCTCTCTCTCTCTCTCTCTCTCTCTCTCTCTCTCTCTCTCTCTCTCTCTCTCTCTCTCTCTCTCTCTCTCTCTCTCTCTCTCTCTCTCTCTCTCTCTCTCTCTCTCTCTCTCTCTCTCTCTCTCTCTCTCTCTCTCTCTCTCTCTCTCTCTCTCTCTCTCTCTCTCTCTCTCTCTCTCTCTCTCTCTCTCTCTCTCTCTCAACCGGTGGCTCGTCTGACTGCATTCCACAAAGAAGATGAAGTTGGTGCGCCCGTCGTTGCCTCCGGTCTCGCTGCCGACCTTACAAGTGTGCGGTCCAGTGGTCAACCTCCGCCGGTGGCTTGGCCTGAGGAATAGGTGAGCCTGCCCGCCGTCTGTCAGCACTTCGGGATGTAGTAGTTTGTCCGGCCTGTGATGAACCATAGACCCAAGTGATTACCTAGTTCTCTGTGCAGTCCTGTGAAAAACAGAAAGGAAATTGAGTTTAATTTTATCTTGTCAATAGTCACTTTAGCTCTGTTTAGGAATCGAGTTTTTCATTCTGGTTAATTGGGATATTAGGCGTGATTTGTTAGAGTGTACCATAAGTTATGCATCAAGGAACTTATGAAATACTTGTGCTACCAAAAGAAAATTGAAGTGTTGATTTTATAATTTTGTTTCCGATTGGCCATGTCGAGTTAGTATGGGAATTTCAACTATTTTAAGGCGAATCATGTTATTAGAAACAGAGCACATAAGTGTTGTAACCGTAATGTAGCCCAAACGATATCCCAAGTGACTCATGAAATATAATAATTACGAAATAACGCGAGAACGTAATCTCTTCTGATGGTAACCCCGCCAGACCATCACAACAAGAGCTTGAGACCTTTAACCCGGTAGCTGCGGGGGTCATGTTTCTTAGGTTAGGTTAGGTTAGGTTAGATTAAAGGCCCCTCTAAGCAATATAATGAGAAAGAATCATCACCCACGCAAGCCATTTTATAATATATATCAACGCATATGTGATCAGTTTATGCATCATCTATTTTGGGAGGTTTATATCATGGCAGAAATTTGGCCCATCGCTGGTACACGGTAAAGCCACAAATTTGACCCGTCGCTGCTACACGGTTAACTACGGCTAACTATTACTACGGCTGGTAATCGTTACGTAGACCCGCCACACCAAGCCAGTCTTTCCTCCACAAACGAGTGAAAGTAAGACTGAACATCCTCAGATGCAGCCCAATTCTGTTCAAACGCAACAAGGCTTCCCGTGCAGCAGTTGTCACCCGTCAAGTCGTGTGAGGGAGTTTTTTTTTTATTATCACTCTTAGAACCTGTATATTTGGAATGGTTAATGCAATAGATAAAAACTGGTTTGTGAAATATGAGGCACAGCCACGGATCCTAACTGTAGGGACGATACCTTCCCACCCTGAAGCCCTTGCCCCGCCCTGTCGACTGGTCCTGTTAGTCTGGCGTGGGGCGGCGGGCGTGGCGAGACTCCCACCCACTCACCTCCAGTAGGTCACACGTCCCCGAGGCCCAAATCTCAAGGTCTTCATAGATCATCGAGTAGTATTATGAATAACCCAAGAGGTATCAGTGACGGTCACACACCGCCGTCGTTAGGACTGCCCCGCATAACCCCTTACTGATAAACTGGCCTTCGTCAAGAGCAAAAACCGTCAGTCACCGGCAGTCGATATTTTCGCCCATTATTCTCAGTTTTGATGTGTGTGAAGTGGTGCATTCAGTTATTCATATCTCGACTTTCTTATAGCGTTGGAAATTCATACTCGTCTCCTTACCATTGATAACAATGATGGTTCCTTAGATATCAACGATAGAGGACGAGGATACTTCTAGTTATTTCACTTAACGAAACTTAAGACGTTTCACATGATTGGCGCCTCATCCCCTTTGAGTAAGGTATGACATGAGGCACCCCAGGAGACAGCTGACTCGTTCCCCGGCGATGCTCCCACGTACCCCAGCCCTCAGTCTTCTCCTTCCGCTGCTGCTCAGGGCACCCGGACCATTAGGGCGGCAAGAAGAAAGACGTTCCCCCTTGCCCCCACTCAGTCCACTTCCCAACATAAACTGTTGCTATCAAGCCACAGAGGGAACCATATCACTGGGTGGCACACTATAAGGTTGCAGAGAACTGTCCCGTTTTTTGTTTTTTTTTCTAGGAAAATCAGAAATTGTATCCTTATTCTTCAGGGTCGAGAGAATGTCCTTACGGGTCTCGTTGAGCATGTTTCTTAAAGAACCCATTCAGCTCTTGTCGATGTGGTATCATGGCTGTGAATTTGCCGTGTGTGTTTTTGTTGTGGTTGCTCTTGCTGTTTATATTGTAGTAGTGACTTTTGTCGTTTTTGTTGGTGCTGGTGATGCTGCTGTTGATGTTGAAGGTTTTTGGGAGGTTGGGGAACGAAACTTTGCTCCTAAATTACTCTGTAGTTATATTTTCAAATTCGTTAATATTCTTGACTTTCTCAACACAACACACGAGACTTAAATCCAGGCTCATTCAAGAAGGTCTCGATTATCTCACGTGCGTCGCTCATCGTCGCGACGTGAGTGACGGCGCGTGGCACCTACCGTTTCCTGCCCCCTCCCTCCACATGCACCGCAGCATCCCTGAGCAAAACAAAGCCGCCGCTGGTGTTCGATTGAGTCCCACTGGTATTTCCAACAGTAACTCTGATAACGATTTGACGTCATCGGGGAAGTCAACACTTTCTTTCCTCCTCCGAGGTCATCCTCCTGCAGTCTTGCGGCGCTGCAGTGTACTTCCCAAGGATTCTTCCCCCTAATATTCTCCAGGGTAATTTTCCCCACCGCTTGCCTAACACCGTCCGTACTCCCATCTTCGCAGCGCCACCAGTGAAACCCAAGAGTGTTCAGGAAACATTGTAAGGTACTTATCAGTAAGCGTGCGGCTTCGTTTCTATATTTGTTTAGTGATCGGAAGAAAAGACAATTTAATTTATTGCCCATGCCTTTATTGTCATTTTAGGATAATATTTATACGAGGGGAATAGGAAATGTGGCAATGGTTCAGGAGGGAAGAGAAATGTTAAACTGATGAAAAGACGCATTTTTTTTTTTTTTACAACAAAGGAGGCAGCTCAAGGGCACAAAAAAAGAAAACAATAATAAAAAAAAGGCCCGCTACTCGCTGCTCCTAAAAAAAAAAAATCAAAAGAGGTGGCCGAAAGAGAGGTCAATTTCTGAAGGAGAGGTGTCCTGATACCCTTCTCTTGAAAGAGTTCAAGTCGTAGGCAGGAGGAAATACAGATGAAGGAAGACTGTTCCAGAGTTTACCAGCGTGAGGGATGCAATGCAATTAGATAATTCGTCTGAGATAAGGAAGTCACAAGAGAGAGTAAGAACACACTGGACTCAATGAAGGTTTCGTTTTATGCTGAAGAAAACAAAAACAAAAGGAGATTGAAGACGCAGGACAGTTCAGGAGAGGAAGCAAAAGGCCTCTCCGAGATAAAGAAGAGACCAAGGGGAAAGGAAGAGCAACCTGGGCTCCGTGAAGCTCGTGTGCCTTCCATGTTGGGCGAGGTGCTGCAGCGGGCATGTAACGGGACTGGCTCACCCTCCGCCAGGCACTGCTTACCTCCGCCCCCGTCCTTTGCCATGCCCTCGCCTGCCCTTCCCTCCACCCCTGCCCGTCCTCGTCCTCCGCCATGCCCTGCCCCCACTCGGCCTGGCCTTCCCTCTTGTCCCCGGTCAGCTGCTTGCCACCTCTCTTCCTCCACCTTGCCCTGCCTACCCCTGCCTTTCCCTCCTCCCCGTCCTACTGTCCTGCCCCCTTCTAGTCCCTCTCTCTGTTCCCGGTCAG
Organism: Eriocheir sinensis; assembly: GCF_024679095.1. Lineage (NCBI taxonomy): Eukaryota > Metazoa > Arthropoda > Malacostraca > Decapoda > Varunidae > Eriocheir > Eriocheir sinensis. The sequence goes on from NC_066516.1 coordinate 25,512,825, forward strand.
TTGCTTGCCACCCTTCTCCATCCCCTCCCTCCCCTGCTCTTCATCTCATCGCCTGCAGTCTTTGCCTCTTTTCCTGCCAGTCTCTTGTTCCTTGTCTGGCCACCTGTTGCCTCGTCCCTCAGGATAGGTCTTTTTGTGTGTTTATGTCATAGTCCCGGTGATGTGTTTCTACTCAAGGCGCCATTCCCACCACCCTTCTCACTGTTTTTACTGCAATCCTCTTCTCCCCTCTCCTACTATACAACTTTCCCTCCTCCCTGTTTCTTTCTATCAATTCTTTATTCATCATGCCTTTTTTTCATCATTTTTTCCATTCCTTTTTTATCTTCCTCTTCTTTCACCTCTGTCACTAGCATTCCTTCCATCCTTCTTTTCCTTCTCCTTCCTCTCTTTTTTTCCTCTTCACTCACTCGCCTCACAATCATCCCTTTCATTCTATAATCTTCCTCCTCCTTCCTTCCATCCCTGCTTTTCCTCAACTCTGTCTCTTTCTCTTGTGTATCGTTGCCTTATCCCTCCCATCAACTCTTCCTCTTCCCTCGCCCCTGTTACCATCATTCTTTCCATCCTTCTCCTTTCCTATTTCTTCCTCCTTTGTTTTCGTCCTTCCCCTCGTCTCAGTTGTCACTTTCATTTTATACTCTTCCTCCTCCTTCCGTCCTTCCTTCCTTCCTTCTTTCCTTCCTGCTTCTCATCAACTCTCCCTCTCTCACTGCCTCTGGATGTCGCTCTGCATTCCCGCCGCGCCTCGCCATCCACCGGTTTCACTCCTGGACTGTTTGCTTGCTCGCCCCAGACGGACTTTTCTCTACCAATCCGTCCGCATACCAGTCACCAGTCAGTGTTCCTTCCCTGTTCCTCGACCGGCCGGCCATTCTTTCTTTCCTTCAGAGGTGGATGGAGCAGTGTTTGTCTGAAGCAATTAGCAGATCCACCTACCTTCGGCTCTCTCTCTTTCCACTTCCACCTCCACCTCCATCCACCACCTTCCTTCCACCACCGACTAAGTTACTGAGGTGTTTGGTTGCTCCTGTTCAGCGGCCACCAACACCAACACAAATTACGACCATCACCATCACCACCACTAACTGCAACCTCAATATCAAAATCCTAATCATGACTGACATTATTTTCATTACCATCTTTTCCAGAATTAGTCTCACCGCAACCACTGCAGCCAACACCACCACCACTACCGCCACCACCATCACCTCCCTCTCCCCAGCCTCTACCTGTTCCTCCTCGTCGTCCTCTTTTTTCCTTCTTCACACTCCTTGGATCATATCATTATATATTGGCGTTAAAATCACCCGCATGTATATTCCTCTTCCGACACTATAATCTTTGAGGCTCTTACGACTCTCATATATTGAATTCTCTCTCTCTCTCTCTCTCTCTCTCTCTCTCTCTCTCTCTCTCTCTCTCTCTCTCTCTCTCTCTCTCTCTCTCTCTCTCCTCTCTCTCTCTCTCTCTCCTCTCTCTCTCTCTCTCTTCTCTCTCTCTCTCTCTCTCCCCCACACGCAGCTGTGACTTCATCCTCCCCATCCCCATCCCCACCCCCGCCATCGCCACACAAACAACTCAAGACAGGTTTCGAGGGTCGTGAGGGTAAGACTTACGTTGCGGCCCCCCAGAGACCGCCTGTTCTACTCATTCACCTCGCCTTGCCTCGCCACGCCTCACGCCTGACACCACAACACGTCATCACTAAGTGTTACATGACGGTGTGTATTATCTTCAGCAGTATTTCCCGCCTATTCTACTCACTCACCTCGCCTTGCCTCACACCTCACGCCTCTTGCCTCCTTCACTTGATGTAAGGTTACTGCAAAATATCATTCAACTTCTTCACGGTAGATCCCGAAATTCATTCATTTACCTTTTATCTCGCCATCCATAATTTATCTGACCTCAACATAAAACTTTGTTGTACTTACATTTACTTCAAATCAGCTCAGTTTATTCCACCCCTCAACTATTACCCTATTTGTAAACCGCTTTTTGTCTATCTCATTCCTGAACCTGAATTTATCGAATTGGTACCCATTGCTGCTGGTTCTAACGTCTTTTTCATCGTAACTACTTTATCAACATCACCTTTGTAAATTCCCCGAACCAATTTACACTTGGTAGGTCACGGCTCAGTGCACGTCTTCTCATTCCCAAGGCCTCCTGCTCATTTCTTCGGGCGGCTTAACTACCGCCACCTTCCCAAATATTAGTCATAGGATCGTATTAAAAGACATTTCGCCGCACAAGACCACATATTTGACAAGGCTTTCGTAGGAGTTGTGGGCATTTCCAGGAGTAGTTTTATGACCCTGGTGGTAGTCTGACCCTTCTTCTGTACCATGAAGAAACACTCATTAGAACCCGACTGACCCCCTCTTGGACCTTTAGAAATAGCTGATGTGATATGGCAAAGTGTCTTGTAATACCAGCCTAACTTAATCTCCTTTCTTCCAACACCACCGTCTGCAAACTTAACACTGTAGAATTATATGAAACTCTCTTCCCTTAATTCTCCCAAAATCGTCGCGTGTGCTTTATACCCCTCAGTTGTACAGTACATTATCCACTAACATTTCGCACGCCTCCAACCCAAACTTTTATTTCGTCTGCATCCAAGTGTCCCTTTTACCCAACTTCCATCACGGAGTCTCTTTTCTCCCCAGCCCATTTCTCATTTTCCCATTTTCTCATCAGCCCCCAATTTCCCCTCTCTTCTGCATCACGTTTCCCTGTCTTTTCAAATATATCACCCGCCAACACTTCGCACGCCTCCATCACAGCAAATTTACACCCAACCGGTTATGCAAATGAAAGGAAAAAAAATGAGAGATATACTTCGGCACGCGTAGCTGATTATGCAGCTTTGCTCTTTCATGCTTCCTGACGAGCGAGTGTAAGATAATCGTGAGCAAACAGCGAGAATTAAAAATAAAAGTGGGAAGAATGTGATACTTTTGTCCTTTGGGGTCACTGCCGCCCTCAGCGCTGGTAGGGGGGTCACGGGTCACGTTCATGATCGAAACTCAAGGTTGTTCAGGTCACTTCTCGGACTGTCAAGGAGGATGCATGCCACTCCCTTCTTATTACCCTCCCCCCCTTCTCTCTCTCTCTCTCTCTCTCTCTCTCTCTCTCTCTCTCTCTCTCTCTCTCTCTCTCTCTCTCTCTCTCTCTCTCTCTCTCTCTCTCTCTCTCTCTCTCTCTCTCTCTCTCTCTCTCTCTCTCTCTCTCTCTCTCTCTCTCTCTCTCTCTCTCTCTCTCTCTCTATATATATATATATATATATATATATATATATATATATATCTATATCTATATATATATATATATATATATCTCTATATATATCTATATATATATATAATATATATATATATATATATATATATATATTTATCTATCTATACATCTATCTATCTATCTATCGCTCTCTCAGATCTGCAGGATCTATTACAAAAACCCGCCTTGATTTGCCTCTACATTCCTGCCCCGTCCGCCTCACAACTCTTAGGCATAATGTTCACAAGTGGGAGGGAAGCAAAAACCTCCAGTGGAAGCTTAATGAAGTAACGGGTCGCTCATTCGTGAATGTGGGTGTTTCTCTCTCTGTTTCTTTCTTTCTCTCATTTTCACGCACACTCTCTCTCTCTCTCTCTCTCTCTCTCTCTCTCTCTCTCTCTCTCTCTCTCTCTCTCTCTCTCTCTCTCTCTCTCTCTCTCTCTCTCTCTCTCTCTCTCTCTCTCTCTCTCTCTCTCTCTCTCTCTCTCTCTCTCTCTCTCTCTCTCTCTCTCTCTCTCTCTCTCTCTCTCTCTCTCTCTCTCTCTCTCTCTCTCTCTCTCTCTCTCTCTCTCTCTCTAAGTCTATTTATCTATTTATTTATCTATCTATCTATCTATCTATCCATCCATCTATCCCACCACCGTGGCTGATGATGGGGGAAAACAGTTAGAGGATAAGGATTAGGAAAGGAAAGAGGAGGAGGAAAAGGAATAAGGACCCTGGGTGGTACAGCAAATAATACCATTTTCTTGTTATCTTTTTTTTCCTCTAATATTTTGCTCCCCCTTATTTTTTCACTTCACCCACTTTTCCTTCTCCCCTCCACACTTTTACTCTTTTCTTCCACCTTTCTCTTCTCCTCCTCCTCTGTCCAACACTCCTTCCTTCTCTCTTTCCTCCTTCCTCTTTTCTAACGTCTTCCTTCCCTCCCTCCTTCACCTTCCAACCTTTCTTTCACTTTCCATTTTTTCTTCCCTGATCCTCTTCTCCTCCTTCTGATTCTCGTTTATGATTCTCGTTAATGACTTAAGTTGCTGTTTTTGTCTATCACAACCCCATTACTAGTTACCAGATATTTGTGTCTGCAGGGATGGAGTGAATACAAGAGTTGCGTATTTAATTATGAATACGAATACTTCAAATTTCTAAGATTACTAATGCGAATAGGAAAACAATGAAACACTAGGAATTCGAATGCAAACAGGAATGCTTAATGAAAGTGTTCTTGAATGTATTCTTTAATACTTTTCTTAAAAAATACTTTGTTCGCATCCTTGAAACTTAGGCCACAAATTCACTCTCCGAATTCTATCTCTACGATTTAATCAACCCACAAGCTCAAGACAAAGCTGACAGAATGGATCTATCGTGTCAATGACAGAGTACTGAGGTCTGACTCTGAGAATGAGGACAGCCGCTCGCCCGTCCACACTCGGGACGGTAACAGACCAATTACTGACGAGTACTGGACACGTTGAGTGAGCAGAGACATACTTTTATACTTATCCATGCGTTCTAGCTTTAGGTAGCACTTTACAGTCAAATGAACGGTTATTCCTGATACTTAAACAGCAATTTTATTTTCCCTCCTTTTGGCTTTGACTGGCCAGTTTCTTAACTATACCTTTCGGTATTTTGTGTAGTTCAACTTGTTGTGTCTGCACCCTGAAGGGAGGCTTTGGTAGCTTATAATAATAATAATAATAATAATAATAATAATAATAATAATAATAATAATAATAATAATAATAATAATAATAATAATTCATATTATTCGTAGATTTATTCGCAGAATACAAATACTTTGCCCAAGCATACTTATACAAATGCCAGTACATTTAATTATAATAAGAATAATTTGATTACGAATACGTCCAAATACTGCATTCAAATGTATTCGAATATGAATACCGAATACGAACACTCCAGCCCTGTGTGCTGGCGGCCAACCCGCAAGGCCTATGTGGCCAAATCCTCCGGCCAGCTCGCATTATGAGCACATATAACTCCGTTATGGTTTTCCCCATAAAAACTGAGGGGTCTTAATTTTGAAAGTATTATAGAATTCTATTATGTTAGAGAACGTTATCTAGGCAAAAAACAAAGTTAACAAGTTTTAAGCATCGATCCGTTAAAATACAGGCAGCTACACGTCGTCATACTCCAGCTTCCCTAAAGTTTTAGGGTGTCATAGGAATCCAATATCGAAACTTTCCGGCTTGCAGACCTGTTCACATATTCCTTGAGCTGCCTCCACGGAGCTGATGTATAAACCACTTACCATGAAGTTCCACAACGAATGAAACATTGATCATCCTGCACAAATGATAACATCCAGTAATTATTTCATTCTATGAAGATTATTGCGCATTTTTTATAACTCAGTTTTCATATTTCATAACAAAATATTCCTAATATTCAAAGTGAGTATACTTTTATTCAAATCACAAAACTCGTTAACTTCATTTAAATTGTATTACATTTAACATCGGTATTCGTATAAAAAAATGCATCCCTCCTAAAAGTGCAAAGTTCTATACAATTTTCTTTTCTCATCATCGCAATTATTTAAAAGAAGCATATATATATATATATATATATATATATATATATATATATATATATATATATATATATATATATATATATATATATATATATATATATATATATATATGCCTTGGGTAGGATGTGGGTTCTGAGGAATGACAACTGGCTCTGTATAATATATTTCCTTGTAGAAGTACCAGATTGTTTTTTTTTTATCATGTTAATAGTCCCTCTGCCTCCTTTACCGTAAAAAAAACATAAAGCCAAGAAGGTCGAGGGGCCACTACATAGCAGCTCTCCCCTTTATCCTCCTTACTCCCAACTCTCTTTCTTGGCCCTCTTTCTTTTTCACACCACATTACCTTTCCTATCGTTTCTTTAGAAGAAGTGGAGAAGAGAAGAAGGACACACTTACAAAAAATGAGGAAGTGGGAAAATAAAGTGAGGTGGGGAAATGGAACACAACAGGAGGAAGAGTTAACAACGTCACAATCATGATCGTTGACATTAGGGTGTTTGCGTCACTGGTCTTTTCCTGCTGGCGAAGTACATGATTCCACGACCTCTAGTGCAGTGCGTCAATACTGTCTGGTTTTCCTCTTTGCTGGTGCTGCTTAATCCCTTGGTTTCTGGTACAATGCTTCACTTTTCTTTTCTTGGTTTAGGTGGTTATTCATGTTTTCTCTTGCTTCATTTCTGAAGTTATCTTCGTTGTTCCTCATTATTACGTTTTCTTAAGTGGTATATTATTACTCAATAATTTCAATGGCATAGCTAGTTCACATTCAATATATCGGGTTGGTTAGATATTATAAGCCCTATCGTCAAAATTTTAGAGAATTTTTTTACAGGACGGTTTTGTATCATAAACATCCATGGTAACAGAGAATGTCAATGGCAAGCAAAAGTAAACATGTGAGCTTACAAAAAGTAGGAGAGGGAAGGAGGCATAATCCAAGGGTACGCTCCAACGGATGAATATATTATCCAGCTTTTTCTATATATGCACTTTATCGTGTACTTGAAGGTGAAGGCGATTTTAAAAGGAGAATCTGAACCGTTATTGTTGTATACAGGACAGGTTTCGAAAGTTCCAGTGTATAAGAACAAATTTTAAGCATAGGAAATCAAGATGACTCGATAGGACTTGTGTTTAAGCAGGTTAATCAGCTCTGCCAGCGTGTTTCGGAGAGTAGCAGAGAGCGTCAAGTGTCAAATTCCAAACCCTTACTAATGACTAGGAAGAAGAGATTTTCCTAAAGACAAGATTCGGTGTTGCGATTTTCTAGAATATTAAATTCGTTTATCTGTCCTCTGAGTCAATCTTTATTATATCCCTCTATCCTTCGTCTGTGTTATTTTCCTAATTGTCTACTATATGTTTGCTTGTTTGTTGTTTTATTCGTCTTTCACAAAGTCAAGTTTAACACAGTAAAGTACATCATTAGCCATGGAGGACGCCACGCAGCGAACGGTGCTCGTGGTGGTCAAGGACGCTAGATACATCCAGTGTCCTTCAAGGCGGCACACGGCCACAAGAATCAAGAATAATTTATCTCTGAGTATTCGTCATGTATCACCACCAGTGTCTTTTTATTCCGTTTGAAAGGCGGAGCTTTTCCTCTTACAAGAATATTTTGCAGTTTAAGCATTACACAAAATATATACGCATGCGCATACATAAAAAAAGTAGATAGATAGATAGATATATAGATAGATAGATAGGTAGATAGATAGATGGAAAGATAGATAGGAAGATAGAGAGGTAGATAGATAGATGGAAAGATAGATAGGTAGATAGATTGATAGATAGATAGATAGATAGATATCATTAATTGTTTGATGGGCGTCCATTACGAATCTTCTATTAGTTTGGTGAAAACCGAAGTGTTTTCCTCTTCAGCGATTGATTTGTAAAAAGCGAAGGGTAAATAATAGTGATGGTGACGGTGACGGCAGTGATGATGGTGTTGACCTTGGCGACTATAAAACAGATAAAGGGTTCGCAGGCTGCCGATAACAGACATACTGAACTGTTGTTTAAATACTGGACCTGTTCTTTCCAATAAATTATCATGGCAGTAACTTTGCCTTTTCGGACATGGAGAACAGAAGAGGCCCTCATATATTCGACATTCGGAAAGCAATTTAGTGATTCCTTCAGCATTGTGGCTGCGACTTGTATGAGGATGCTAACCAGGCTACACACCCTTTTTATTTTGCCAAAACTCGGGCCTTTGGTTATCCTTTGGTTGTCTCGGTCATTACTTTCATTTATTCATCATCAGCTATTTTCATTCCAAACCAGGTCCAAGGCCTTTCTCAGCGTTCTCAATTTCTACATGGCTGTTTTTGTGTGCGCCAATCCCACTGCAATAATGCTTCAAATTTTAATCTCTCCATCAGGTTCTTTGTTTGCTCTGACTTCTACAGTTTCTGGTTTGCCACTCTAGTACTTTTATTGTCCACATGTTTGATGATCTAAGCATATGACCATTTCAAGTCCATTCGTGATAGATTTCTCTCCCCCGCGTGAGAAAATATAAGAAAACTGGCATTTATTATAGCAGCCACTTGCCGTTTGACTATATATATATTTGATTTAACATCGTGTTGTTACATAATTATCTTTTACTGAGAATATATGAAAACCAAATGTGTTCTGCGTTGTTCCATCAAGTATTACAAAAGAGAGAGAGAGAGAGAGAGAGAGAGAGAGAGAGAGAGAGAGAGAGAGAGAGAGAGAGAGAGAGAGAGAGAGAGAGAGAGAGAGAGAGAGAGAGAGAGAGAGAGAGAGAGAGAGAGAGAGAGAGAGAGAGAGAGAGAGAGAGAGACTGCCTGTGTGAGTGTGTGTAATTTGACACGTCCTGATCATGTGCTTGACTCGTGATCGCCTTCAAGTACCCTCCCTTTGAGAGCAAGCTCATTACATGATCTCTGAGTACTCTACCACCCAACACTCCCCCATCACCCGAAAAAATCTCGGCCTCAGCGGAGCTCGAACTTCAGCCTGCCACCCCAAGTAGACACGGCAGAGCCATGTTCACTGAGCTCCCGGAGTGTGTGTGTGTGTGTGTGTGTGTGTGTGTATGGGAGTGGATGGTTATCAGTATTACTATAAGGAGCCTTTAGTTTTGCATCTCAACCCTTCATCTCCTCCGTTATTCCTTTTGTTACTCCCTCACCCCGATTACTCATCATCACTGCCTCGCGTGTTCCTTCCTTTCTGATCACTTTTCGCTTCCGTCACATCCAAAGGAACGAGCCGCCGATGCGCTACTCTGCCGCCAATTCTACACTTATAGTTGCTAATGACCAGCGATGGTTTTGCTCCTTCATAGTTTTAACCATTATATCACCCTCCACCCTTTTATCTTTATCTATCTCTCAGTAGTATTCACGTTACTCCTAATTATCTCAAACAGCTTTCGGCATTTACACACACACACACACACACACACACACACACACACACACACACACACACACACACACACACACACACACACACACACACACACACACACACACACACACACACACACACATACACACACACCTCAGCTGCTAGCAACAACCTGAGTTTCCTTTCCTTCTTTGCTGATCCTCCTATTTGGGGTCCTAACCTTGACGAACCCTTTGTTTTCTCTCCTCCTCCTCCTCCTCCTCCTCCTCCTCCTCCTCCTCCACGCCTCCAGGACTCACCACTCACCATAATAAACGGAGGGAGTTTCAGCCTTGACCACCTCGTGTCCTCCAGCGGCGGCCCCTACGAGGACAGTCTGACCTTGTGCCTAGCTAGGCCAGGTGTGTGTGTGTGTGTGTGTGTGTGTGTGTGTGTGTGTGTGTGTGTGTGTGTGTGTGTGTGTGCGTGCGTGTGTTCATTTTTTCTTAACAATAATAACAGAAGGGCGTCAAAATAAAACACGCTGTTCAAACGTCAGTGTTTCTTTTACGCAACGACCACGATACAGCGGCGACGAGGGTGCTTTCCCCACGGCCGTAAGTAGGCTGGGAAGGAGTAGGGGAAACGGGAGGCAGATGAGGGAAAGGAAATTGGGAGAAGCAAAAGAGGTGTTGAAAAGTGAATGAAAGTGTCGCGGTTAAAGGGAAAAAATTATGCAAGGCGATGTGGGTGAAATGGAAGAGGAGATGAGTAGATTAAAGAGGAATTAGGGAGATGAGGATGGGAGGAAAAGTTCAAGAACATGATGAGTGGAAATGCTGATGAGTGAAAGGAACTGGAGGAAGAGGAGGAGAAAAGGAAAGTGAAGAGATATATGAGTGAATTGAAAGGGGAAGCAAGTGGTGTCAGAAACAGAAGCAGGAGAAAAAGAAGAAAGAAATAAGGAATGGTGAATGGAAAATGTGAACCTGAATATGAAGGCCTGAACAAATAAGAGGAGGAGGAGGAGGAAGACGCAGAAGTGAGGGGAATAAGTAGCAGAAGATGAAGTGAAGAGGAAGAAAAAATATTACAAAAGTGCCGGGGAGTATCAAGACAGCTCTGCAACCATAACTGACCCTGTATTTTGTCCACTCGAACTCTCTTCTTTTTGCAGGAGGAGGAGGAGCACTTAGGGGGCTACATTGTTGTGTGTTTTTGTTCCCCTTGAGCTGCTTCCGTTGCTAAAAAAAAAAAAATCATAACAGCAATTGGAAGAGAACAGCGAAGTGATACATATAATTGGGACTTGCACCCCGTCATTTCATCTGTTCTGATTTCTTTTTTCGTCGCGTTACTGCCCCTGTATTCACTGACGCTTCGATATCTTGCCACACTTATTATCAGACGCCGCAAAGGAGATCATTCGGGTTATCATGAGTGTCCTCCATATCCATGCGGCTGAAGCTTTGTAAATCTACCACAATAGGGTTTTAAAACTACCTATGAAAATCCACACACCCTCTACTAAAACGTTACCTTACAGATGTGCTAAGGCGCCGAAAGGTGTGGGAATAGAGCTGATGGAAGGAAGGTGGAAAAGAGTGGTGGAAAGAAGTGGAGGGAAGGAGTGGAGGGAGAGAGTGGAGGGTTGGAGGTGCAGAGTAAGTAGGTGTGGGTGAGAGAAGGAGGAGGAGGAGGAGGAGGAGGAGGAGGAAGTGAAGGAGGAGGAGGATGATGGGAGGAGGAGAAGGAGGTGAGGGGCCTGAGAGTAGGAGCAGCAGGCCGGGGATGTGCTGGGGTGGGAAGGACAGGGAGGTGGAGGAGGTAATGGTGGTTGAAAGAAGAGTGACGCGCGGTTCAAGGTGTGCACCGGAGAGTGCCGTTATAATAAACAGTGCCAGTGAGTCACCGGGAGGAGGAGGAACCTTGACGAAGACGAAGAGGAGGAGGAGGAGGATAAGGTGGAAGTAGAAAAAAAAAAGAAAAAAAAAAAGAGGAACAAGAACATGAAAACAAAAACTGGAAAGATAGAGAGAACTGGATAGATAGATAGACAGAAATATAGATAGATAGATAAATAGATAAAGAGAGAAAGAGAAAGAGAGCCAGAGAGATAGAAAGTCAGGAAAAGAGGCAAACAAAAAGTGAAACCTCTGAATTAATCGAGAGTAAGATGGAAGGCGAGCGCGGTGCTGGCCAAGGCAAAGCACGGGTGAATGGTGTGTACGTAGCGTTGTGTATCGGCGAGGCGGAATGCAGGTGACGTAAGCAGGCTGTATGGCACTCCTACGATGACATAAACCAGCAGAATGTCTCTTTATTGTTTCTTGTGGATTTTTTAGTGCTTTGTCATATCAGTTTGCTGCGACTAGTATATTCTAATTTTCTATCTTCTACGTTATTCTTTTTATCTATAATTATTCGTGTCTGAGTAATGTTTTATTTTTTTACGTTGTGGCCTATAACGCCGGTACACTTTGTTTTAGGGGCCTGGTGGTTGGCCCAGACCCGTCATGCGGCAGGCAAGTGTTTAGAGTGGTGCCATCTATTCTTGGCTGATGCTGCCCCCCGGAGCTCATTCTAAATTCACTTGAAGAGTTCTTCTAGGGTCCGGGTTGATAGGCGGCCTTCACGACAGCATATGGGTAGTCTTGGGCCACTCGGCTGTGACTGAAAAATCCCAGGTGGTAGCGGCGGATTCGAACCCGCATCTTCCAGGGCGCGGCGAACGTGAGGCCCGCATGCTAACCACTCAGCCACCGCCACGAGACAGGTTTTGTATCGTATAGTATTTGTACTCTTCCGGCTTTGCCTGTTGCGCTGATAGTAAAAATAATAATAATGATAATAATAATAATAATATTATTGATAATAATAATAATAATAATAATAATAATAATAATAATAATAATAATAATAATAATAATAATAATAATAATAATAATAATAATAATAATAATAATAATAATAATAATAATAATAATAATAATAATAATAATAATAATAATAATAATAATAATAATAATAATAATAATAATAATAATAATAATAATAATAATAATAATAATAATAATAATAATAATAATAATAATAATAATAATAATAATAATAATAATAATAATAATAATAATAATAACAATTGTATCAATGATAATAATGATAATAATAATAATAATAATAATAATAATAATAATAATAATAATAATAATAATAATAATAATAATAATAATAATAATAATGATAATGATAATGATAATAATGATAATGATAACAATAGTATCAATAATAATAATAATAATAATAATAATAATAATAATAATAATAATAATAATAATAATAATAATAATAATAATAATAATAATAATGATAATAGTGATAATAACAATGTAGGTATTCAGAGAAGGGAGGAAAATCGAACGGGCCACAGAAGGTTACTAAAGACACATGGCATGCTCTTGATATCATTGCGTTATAATCCTGAGGTAGAAATGACATAGGAATGAGGGGAAAGGTATGAACTATAGGCAGGGGAAGGGTACTACACGGTTGGAGGAGGCAGGGCACAGAGAAACTTTGTAGACTAGGCAAGGTTGAAAGAGAGGAAAGAGGAGGTGGGTCTCATAAGTGAAATTGGGGAGAGGGTCACAGGATGAAAGTCACATTTGAAGCAGAGATTTTAGACATTCGTTGGTATCGTAAAGAAAGGCGAAGAGCTGCAGCAAAGATCTAAGACATTGTTTGGTTAAAGAAAGTCGCAGGGTTGAAGCAAAGAACTAAGACATTTTTTGATTAAAGAGTGAAAGTCGAATAGATGAGGCAGAGCTTTAATACATTGGTAGGTTAAGGAGGTAGATACGTCAAAGAGTAGTGCCAGGGATCTAAGACACTGGTCGCTTAAGAAAGGAAATCGAAGAGTTGACGCAGCAATTTCTTACGTATTTTCTTATTCATTTATTTATTCATATATTTATTTATGAATTCATTCATGCAGCAAGTGGAGTTAATCAGGGGATGACTGAAGGCGAGGCTGAGGGAGAAGGAATCAGTGATGGTACCTTGCAATAGGGGGGGGGGAGAGAGAGAGAGAGAGAGAGAGAGAGAGAGAGAGAGAGAGAGAGAGAGAGAGAGAGAGAGAGAGAGAGAGAGAGAGAGAGAGAGAGAGAGAGAGAGAGAGAGAGAGAGAGAGAAGGGGACAGAGGAGAGTGATATGACAGGGAGAGATTTTTGTGTTATGCCATGAAGGCCATATGTTGGGAGCGGCACAGCCACCCCCGCCCCCTCCCAGCCCTCTCTTACTCCCTCTCCATTCCTCTCACTCCCCTCAGTCCCCCCTCCATCCATCCCTCTCACTGCCTCCCCTTTACTCCCTTAACATACGCCTCCCCTTCATTCCCACCCCATCCTCTCTCCATGATTTTTTCCTTCCATTTTATTTTTCTTCTATTTGCATCCTTATCCCATCTTTTATCCTTTTTTCATGCCCATCGTCTATTCCTCTCCTCTATATTCTTGTTTCTTGAATTTTCTGATATATTTTTCCCATCTGCTTTAACTTATTCCATATCTTATCTTCATTCAGTCTTTATTTCTTCACTTTATTCTCCTTGTATCTGCATTTTCATTTCCTTCCTGCTCCAGCTGATGGTGTGTGCTTTTTTACTACCAGTGCTACCATGTCTGTTTGTCTCTGTGCGTTTTGGGTGATTTCAGGTTCAACTTGAAAGCTTCTAATTGTAATATTTGTTTTATGAATGAAATTAATATCTTCCAATATGCATTTTCTTCTCTCTATATAGGTACCACAGTTAAACACACACACACACACACACACACACACACACACACACACACACACACACACCGCTCACACCGCTCCGGTAGCCCAGTGGTAGAGCTGCGCTGCCAGACTTCAGGGTCTGCCGAGCGGTGGTTTTAGCCCTGCTCAGGCCCGGGATTTTACCACTGACAAAGGAGCGGTTTCTGTCCTCCCTTGAGCAAGGGGGATGGGGTGTGTGGTGTGTGAAGGTCCCAGCAGCACCAAGAGATCGACTATACTGAGCTTGCTCGGGTCGGGAGGGTACCTGGTGGCGATGACGCGACCAGCTCGTGATCAGGCCGTGGGTTGAAGTACACACACACACACACACACACACACACACACACACACACACACACACACACACACACACACACACACACACACAGTCATCACCTCATCCCGTTCACTGGTAAACCCCAGAACAGCCTCCCTTTCGTCAGTATTTCCTATTTTTTCCTTCCTCCCTTAGGTGAGAATATCAAGACATTTTTTCAGTTAAAGATGTATTTTTTCTTGTTCTTATGGGGCCACTTGTTGTTGTTGTTTTGCCCTTGATCTGCCGCCATGGCCATAAAAGTAACTAAAATTGGCCTGCCAGCACAGCATCTCAGGTAGCTGCAGTGTGTCAGCCTTGCGATGCCGTTGCTGAGGCCGCTGCAGGTGTCAAGGGGAGCAGCAGCTTTCTGTCATGAACCGAAAGAGACGTCCCGCCGTACCACATGGAGGAATCCGAGTGGTTCACGACGCAGTTTGTCATGTTTTGTTGTGGACGTTTATGAGCCGTTAATCAGAGGCGAGTTGTCATGGTCTAATGATCGAGAGTAGGATAGCAAACTGGGAAAGAAATTTTGATTGTGTAAGGTTTTTTTTAGAAGGCAGAGCGACACGAACAAGCAAAAAGTCCACAACGTGCTGCTCCTGGAGATATAAAAGAGAAAGTAAAAAAATATACATTTAATAATAGAGGTCAAAGTCATAGGAATGAAGAAATGCAAACGAACGAAGGATGCTCCAGACTTAGCCAGTACCAGGGATGAATAAAGAATCAACTTTTGCATCAGGAAGCTGGACAGAATACAGATGAACGTAAGTGAGGATTCTTATCCAGCGAGGCCGTGAGAGGGGTGGAGGCATACAGTTTGAAAATTCAGAAGACCAGATACCATAAAAATTGCGATAAAAGATAGGAACAGAAGCGGCATTGTGTGCCCTTCGAAACAACAACAAAAAACATATCATTGAATATACATTTATCCAATTATATATTTATTTACATTCCTATTTGCTTGTTTATTTATCTATTCATCTGCTTATATGCAAAGCCTCTGTGTTCACCAAAAGTTGAGAAGCAACATTTTCTCACATACAGCAGTACCCGGCTATGCATGTGGAAAGCTTGACAACGCAAAAATATTGAAGTAAGTGAATTATGTTGATTGGATTACCACTTTGATTGCACCAGAACAGCAGTTTACTTTATACTTATGTGTTTGCAAAGTTGTCATCGTAAAGGGCTTGTCAGGTTTGAGAAAGGCACGACCAGACAGTATGATATCGAGGATCGGTTCGTGACAAAGAAACACTAATAACTTAATAAGGTATCACTATAACTTGCTATGCTGAGAGTTCTCTATAGATGTACGTAATGATAGTGTCCGTGTGTGTTTGTGTGTGTATTTATGTGCGTGCGTGTGTGCGGGCGGGAGTGCGGACGGGCAAGTACGCGTGACAACATTCTTCCAGGTGCTGAATCATGCACAAAATATGTCATTCTTACCAACCTCAGACATTCCAAAGAGTGTGTCAGGAATGTGCTGCGATACGTAGAAACACACACACACACACACACACACACACACACACACACACACACACACACACACACACACACACACACACACAACTTGCAATCGCTACTTCACACATCCTTAAAACGAAGAAAACTCAATCAGGACTCATAAATAAACGCTTGGAAACGGACCACCAGTAGACTCACGGACAAAACAAAATACGATCGCCAAAGACACACACACACACACACACACACACACACACACACACACACACACACACACACACACACACACACACACACACACACACACACACACACACACACACACACACACACACACACACACGAAAAAAAAATATAATTCAATGTTTTAGGGGTAAAAATGTAGTCGAAGGGAGTTAGTTATACATGTAGTTACCGTCCCCTTTTTTTCCATCATTAAGCTGGTAATACCATTATAAAATTCTCTCTCTCTCTCTCTCTCTCTCTCTCTCTCTCTCTCTCTCTCTCTCTCCCCCACCCACCCCCCGCTGGTAATAACAGGTGGGCAGTGTGTGTGTGTGTGTGTATGTGTTGTCTATTTGCTTCAATGAACACCGCGCTCTACACCTAATTAACTTCTTGTCTCTTCGGAATTGCCTTTAATTGCCAGAATATATCCGATGTATCTGATATCTCGGCAGCGGCGGAGAGTGAAAACACCCTAACTGCAGCTACGCCCATGGGTCCAAGTGCTGGTGTGAGGGAACGGCTGGTTGGTCTCGCATTTACCTCCGAGAACGCGCATTAACACACCTTAACACGATGCGCCTCGTATCAAGGACAAAAACTGACATGCAGTAAGGTAGACGAATACACTAAAAGAATCTAATCATTCGTCGTTACGTTACTTCTCCCAGTTTTTCGTTCAATAAGGTCTGGAATAAAAGTGAAATCGTGTAACCAGTTAAAATGAGGCACTAAAGGCTTCTAATGTTTTACCGTTGAATAAATTATCTCAAATTTTCAATAAATAAAGTTAAAAATAGACGTAAAATCGTGCATTTAGGTAGACGAGGACACTGAAAGCATATATTGCCATTGTTCGTTTCTCTTAGTATGGGTAATAGTAAACCAGAACATAGTCATAATTCCTATGATACATAGGAGCAAATTAAGACTCCCGAAACAAAAATACAAGCAGTGGCTAAATAATAATCTCCCTAAAATCATCAACGCGTACCAAAAGTAAAAACAAACATGCATGAAGGTAGACCCAGACACCAAAAGAACAGGACCATTTGCCAAGTGTTTGATTATTTTTTACTTTTCTCGAGGTATGGTTAGTAACAAACCTAAACGCACCGAAATAGACAGAAACAATAATACTTCATTGTCTGTCTGTCTCAATGCTGTTATTTTTTATCTGCGTTCCCTTTAATTATAGTTTTCCACGGTGTGCAGTTAACTTTAAGATTTGGTCCTAACTCCTCAAAGAGACACTTAGAGAGAGACCAGCGTGTAAATTCCTTAACCAACACCAATGTACGAAAATAATACAATAATCATTTGTCGTTGCATTTTCTTCAGTTTTCGCTCAGTCGAGTTAATAATAAACCAGCAAACTTAGCCATATTTAGTCGAGATACTTAAAAACTAATCATCATATTCCCGAATAATATTCATGGTCCCTTAAAAACGTATCCTTTGCCTTGCCATAACTCGTATCAGGAGTAAAAACTAACTTGAGTTGAGGACAAAGAGACAAATCGGATATTATACTTTGTCGATACATTCTCTGAAGTCTTCACTCAGCATGGCCATCAGTGAACCAGAAAGATCAGTCGCATTGAATAAAGGGACACTTTGAAACGATACAACCTGACCAAATCATACATTCGGAGAATAATATGTTTTTAGCAGACCGCATCTGGTGTTAAGATTGAAATCAACATTTACTTAAGCAGATGGCGACATTTATAAGATGTAATCATTTGCCGTTACATTATTCTAAATCATTATGTTAGTATGATAAGAAAAAAGCTAAATAAACGCAGTCTTAATTCGTAAAGAGACACTAAAGATCGAATCAGCATATCCATCCCCAAAAAAACATATAATCACCATGAATATTATCCTGATCAGATCGCAACTCACGTCAAACGTATAGACCAACAAGGTGACACTGAAAATAATATGATTACTTGTTCTCTTAACTCATTCCTCAATACAACAAGGAGTCAACTCGGAAACCTGTAAACAACTGCAAAAAAATGTAACCAATTGACATTACATCCATTCGCTCTAAATTTTTATTGCATATGGAAACAGCAAACCAGAAATCGCGGGCGTAATCCAAAGAGACACTTAAAAACGAAACAGTACATCCACAAACATTCTTTTTAATTTTTAACTTAGCATGCAAACGCAGCGGTAAACCAGGAAACTTTATCATAATTTGTCTAGGAACTTAGAAATGAATTCAGATTTCCCCTATACGAAAAGTGTACAATCGCTACCTCACACATCCTTAAAACGAAGAAAACTCAATCAGGACTCATAAATAAACGCTTGGAAACGGACCACCAGTAGACTCACGGACAAAACAAAATACGATCGCCAAAGAATGTCAAGTACTAAAGATGTAGATCTCCTTGAAAAAGAGTTGAATCCTCCCCCTCATAAAAAATACACGTGAACACACCTATGTAGACACACCCACAGACCCTGAGCTGCCACACACACACACACACACACACACACACACACACACACACACACACACACACACACACACACATACACACATACACACACCTGTTTCTCTCAAGGTCATACTTTTATCTTTTACAATTACACCTGAGCCCTCCCTTCATTACCCAGTCGTCCTTAATTAACAGTCTTGCCGCGAGTGATAATTACGTGTGTTAGGCCTGGAGAGCGGCGCGCTGCTGCTCCCCTGAGACAAGATAATGCCTGCCCAGCGCCTTAACAACTCCCAGGCGGAAAACGTCAACCATGTTTCGGCTGAAGATGCTCCAGATGAGGCTGTGAGGGCTGGGGTCGGCGTTTCTCAACCTGGAGTGCCGAAACTGATTTTAGGGGTATTGGATTTTTTTTTTTATTCTTACAGTAAAGAAAACAGCTCAAGGGCATTAAAGAGAGAAAAAACACGACGCGCGGCTCCTGCATAAGCAAACAGAAGGAGTGGCAAGAAGAGAGATCAGCATGGGATGGAGAGGTGCCTTGAAACTCCACTCTTGAAAGAGTTCAAGTCGTTGACAGAAGGAAATACAGGAAAAGGAAGGCTGGTCCAGAGTTTACCTGTGAAAGAAAAGGAGGAAAAGATGCTGGTTAACTCTTACATGGATTTGTGTCAAGTACAATACAGTGTGTATTACCATTATATGCTGCACGTCCTCCGCTTGACAAAGTGACTGGTTTTCAATACTAGTGATGCCTTTGTTTCCTTATCTCTTACATGATGTACAGAGCAATGGAAGGGGTTCAAGGAATTCAAAGGGTTCTGATCACCTATATACCTATGTACAAAGGTTATGAGGTCACATAAGTCAACATTTAAGAGGCTGACTTCACTCCTCTGTAATCATCTGTCTGCCCTAACTTATACAATTCCTGGGTTGCCACGCTGTTACTCTGGTTGTCCGTATGTTATCAGTTTACGCATGATATAACCTGCCCAAGTCATTTTTTTCATAATCGTCATTAGCGTATCTTCACCTTTTAAAATATCTTCAACGACTCAGGTGAACATGTACATTCAATAACGTCTAATATGGGAAGCTTATGGTTGAGTCCGGAAAGAAGGGGTGATGTTTATATTAAGCCAATGGGGCTAGACTCCGAGGGCCTCAGTTCGTGAACACCGTCTTTAATGACACCTGGTACACGGCACTTACACCTGGTTGAGTTTTGGGGGCATGTTTGGTGTTTTTGTCCAGATGGTGCGTGCGTGCGTGCGTGCGGTGGCGGCGCTGAGCATACAATGAGAGGGAAGGATATTCTGAATGGCGAGAAATAATACACGACGAATTCGATCAAGAGATTTATCACAATTTTAAGAGGAATAAACGGCGCCTGACTGAGGGTCTGAGATGAATAATTGGTGAGTGTAAAACAAGTGCGAGAAGAGGCGGCGAGCAAGTAGATTTGAGTGAGTGCGTTGAGCAGTGAGCCAGTGAGACCTTGATATCTTTTACAGTTTTTTTTTTTTTTTTTTTTCAATTTTTACTGGGGCTCCACCCGATTGTCCCTCCCCCCTCCCCCTTAACCACTCAACCACTGCGGGGGGCGTGGCTGGCGATGGTGGTGGTGGTGGTGGTGGTTATGGTATTGGTGATGGTGAGCGGTGGAGGGGGCGAGCTTAGTGATAGTGATGGTGATGGTTGGGAAGTGAATAGTATTAGTTAATGTGATGGTGCCAAAGGGTGGTGGTGGATGGGAGGAGTTTGACAGTGGTGATGAGGACAGTCGTGATGATGATGGAAGGTGGGAGGAGACTAAGGATGGCGGTGATGATGGTGATGGGGGACTGGAGGAGGATAGCGATGAGGGGGAGGCGCTAGCTCAGACCTCCTGCAGAAAATGTGCAAATAATGACTTTCACTATGATGATTAATGAGCCGGGATACACGAGAGGAAAAAATTAACTATCCCTCGTTTATGTAATCTGTTTTGAGCGAAGGACAGACGGAGGGGCTGAGGGAAGACCTGTGTGTGTGTGTGTGTGTGTGTGTGTGTGTGTGTGTGTGTGTGTGTGTGTGTGTGTGTGTGTGTGTTTCCTTCCACCTTCTCATTAGTTCCACCTTCCCCTCTTCCTTATCTCCTTCCCTCCATCTCCCCCTCCTTCCATCCACTTCTCTCCACCTCTCCCTCTCCTTCCACGCATAACTTTCTCTCTTTCACCTCTCCCTTTTCCACATCTCCCTTCATCCCTACACCTCTGTCTTCTTCATATCTGCTTCCCTGCATCTCTTCCTCCTTCCTTAAACTGTGTGTGTGAGGGGGAGGGAGAACTGTTGCTTTCTCTGGTGGATCGACTGGTATGAATTTCGACACATATGGTAACAGGGGATCGCGGGAGAGGCATTCGTAATATATACAGTCTGGCCCGATCAACCTCCACAACAACGATATAAAGTAACGAGACGTGAGTGCCCGCAGATACCTTTCGTACTCTCCCCTTAACATATATTACGTCCCTTATTTATTCCCAGGTAAGGGAGACATACCAAAAAAAAAATAGGAAAACATACGAAGCAGTACAAAAAAAATAGACAAAAATATGTCAATAGAAAAATGGAAAATTATGGACACTTTCGTACGGTCGTCCCGGTTAAGGAGAAAAAAACAAAAGAATAGAAATAGAAAACAACGTGAAAAAGTACAAAATATTTAAAGATACAAAATATATCAACGGAAGAATAGCAAATTATAGACACTTTTGTACAATAACAAGAACAATGAAATGCCCCCTCTTTCTCTCTTTCTCTTTACTCCTCTCTCAACCCCCTCCCCCCCCCACCACACACACACTCATTCACCATAATATCCTTGTAGAAAACGCCCTCTCTCTCTCTCTCTCTCTCTCTCTCTCTCTCTCTCTCTCTCTCTCTCTCTCTCTCTCTCTCTCTCTCTCTCTCTCTCTCTCTCTCTCTCTCTCTCTCTCTCTCTCTCTCTCTCTCTCTCTCTCTCTCTCTCTCTCTCTCTCTCTCTCTCTCTCTCTCTCTCTCTCTCTCTCTCTCTCTCTCTCTCTCTCTCTCTCTCTCTCTCTCTCTCTCTCTCTCTCTCTCTCTCTCTCTCTCTCTCTCTCTCTCTCTCTCTCTCTCTCTCTCTCCCCCTCCATCTCTCCGACCCCCCTGCACACGCTCATTCACCACAATACCCTCCTTCACTCTTTGCCCCACCTCGCACTTTGCCCACGATCATAAATTCTCCCCGCCGTCCTTCCTTTCTTTTTGTTTTCCTCTCCACACTCAACACAGGGCCGCTCCGTTCCCCTCTTCCACTCATATTCAATTCATGCTCCATCCCGTACCTAGCTCTTCTCTCGTATTGTTTATCCTCACGCCACCCTTTCATCCTATTGTTCTATTCTTCCCCGTCGTCCGTCCCTCCTTTTCGCCCTCTCCATGCACACTCCACACTGGGCTGCTCTGTTCCCCTTCTCTATTCAGATTCACTCCATGCTCCATCCCGTACCTTGCCTAGCTGTTCTCACCCTTTGGATATTCTTGCTCCTCCTTTCCACTCTATTGCTCCATTATCCGCTTCGTCCTCTCTCTTTCCCTGTCTTTCTCTCTCACTCTCTCACTCTCTCTCTCTCTCTCCTCCCTTTCCCCCTTCACTGCACTGCTTCATGACGTAACTGGGGTGAGTGTGAAGGTGACATCATCATCCCCGAGGTTTGTTTTTCGCCATTCTTTCCTTGCAGCTTCACTTCACTTCCCGCTGGCTAGTGTGCTAAGTATGAATGGTGTGACAACATGAGGTGGGGGACCCGTATTTGTGTGGGGGAAGGAGTGGGGGGAACTCCTACACATATTCATTGTTGCTACAGTACCCTTATCCCTATAGGTACTTCTCCTTCTCCTGCTCCTCGTCCTCCTCCTGCTTTTCTTTTTTGTCCTCGCCTCGCCTCCATTGTTTTGTTTTATTTTCGTCACTCCCTACACTCCCTTTGTTTACGTTTAGCCAATTGCGCCGGTAGGCTCTCCTGGTAAGGTCTGTTGTTCGTCCCCAGCCTGTTATGGCGCAAGCAAGTGTTTTATAGGGGTGCCATCTTGTTTGGCTCATGCTATCCTCTTTAGAGAGTTAATCTAAAGTCCCAGTGATAGATTTTCTTTAGGACAGCATGTGGGTAGTCTTAGGCCACTTGGCAGCTAACTTCACTTAGCGGCGGCAGGACAGGACTCAAATCCAGGTCCTCCAGGACGCCGCGCCGCACGCTGACCACTCAGCCACCGCCTCTCTGTTACTTACTCCCCATCCCCATCATTCCCCACCCCCTCTCACTCCCTTCCATCCCTGTTACTTAGGTCCCCATCAGTTCGCTCCATTCCCTGTTACTTACTAACCCCTCCCACCTCCCATGTAAGTGCTTCCTTCTTGTTGCTACACGTACAAGCTCTTGGTGATATCTTTTTTTCAGGACTGTTACTGCGGTGGTGGTGGTAGCAGGGGGGAGGGGGGGAAGGGCCATGTGCTGCCGGCCCGCTTCTTTCGCCTCACTTACCTTGCCCTCCGCGCTGCGCTCTCACCTGTGACGGAGATGTCAGAACCGGGAAAGGAAGAAAAAAAGTATCGAATGTTTTTTTCTTTTTGTTAGCTCGAGTTTGGACACTTACAATTATCCGGGGCGTTGCTTGCAGCCTCACTAATTTGGCGTTTTATTCAAGTACGTGACTTGGGTTCGAAGTAGGGTTGTTTTTCACTTTTATTTTACTTTTAGTCAGGGCCAAAGTGGAGGAAAGGCGACTCGTGATATCTAGAGCAAGTAAATGATAGTGTGTGTGTGTGTGTGTGTGTGTGTGTGTGTGTGTGTGTGTGTGTGTGTGTGTGTGTGTGTGTGTGTGTGTGTGTGTGTGTGCAAAAAATATCCTGCCTTTTGCGCACAAGAAAATAATAGAGTCGTGTTTGTATAATTAATAGTTTGTGTGTCGAAGCACGTCCCGTTGATTTTCTGTGTTTCTTTGTGTTCGTGTGCACCGAGAAGGGGTGTGTCCTGTGTGTGTGTGTGTGTGTGTGTGTGTGTGTGTGTGTGTGTGTGTGTGTGTGTGTGTGTTAATTATAACTTCCCTGGCCTCAGTCAAGCTTGCTGTATCACCATCTTTTAAACATTTTATTGCACATAACTTTTGATTTATGTGTGTTCATGGCTTACACGTCCCAGTCTGCCTTTTGAATTCCACTTGTGTGTGTGTGTGTGTGTGTGTGTGTGTGTGTGTGTGTGTGTGTGTGTGTGTGTGTGTGTGTGTGTGTGTGTGTGTGTGTGTGTGTGTGTGTGTGTGTGTGTGTGTGTGTTTGCGCAAGTTCATTTGTATCTGTAAGTGTTCGCGTACGGTCCGCCTCACATTCCTGGCACACTCTCTGGCTTGTCTGAGATTGGTTTGATCGACACAAATTTTTCTTCTGCACGATGCAGCCTCTGGAAAGATATCACGCATGCTCATCCGCGTCTGCCTCCCTCCCCCCCCCACACACACACACACGTATTCCCCCCCCCACACACACACACACAAATAAACAAACAAAAAAATAAACTTACAAATAAAGAGACCCAACACTCACATACATTAACAAACAAACACACACATTAAAAACAAGCAACACCCCTTCCTCCCCCCACCCCACACACATACACGCGTTCATAGGAAGCAGACACACACACGCTATATAGTTCAATATCTTTTCACAAAACTCAACTCTTAATTTTCCCATCACATCCAATTTAGCATTACCTACTCTTTGTGTACGTAGACGAAAGTTCAAGATTCTGTTCACCTGGAGAGCAGTGATCAAAGGAATGCTTTAAAAAATATGGAGGCAAAGCACAGATAAATAAATACATATCAAATCATTTAACAGATCAACCATTCTTCTAAGTCTAAGTAAATCAAATATATTTCAGACAAAGCGTTGAACATCATTAGAGGAGTCACTAGACAGCAATCTGCGGCTCGAGTGAATATTGTGAATCGCTTTAGGGCTTAGGCCGAGACAGGTCACGGATCCACTACCGCTACTCTGCCCTCCGCTACGACCCAGCCCACCTTGACACAGTCCAACCCCAGGGCCTCCTCAACGTTTCCTCTTCCCTAATTCCCCTGAAGATTTGTGTACACTTGTGATTAAAGACTTCGTGCCACATTACAACTTCCACAGATGTTCTCCAGCCTCTCTAGGCGCTCTGAACCCTTAAATAATGTATCTTACCCTAATGTTTCCCAACCTCCTCCAATGTTTTCAAGACTCTCAAGTTCCCAAGCCTCACCTGATGTTGCCGTGATTCCTTCAATGTCTCTCATCCTTCCGTGACTTTTCCCCGGCCTCCACAAATGTCTATCAGTCTTTCCTATGGTGTCCTATACTCTTCCAATGTCACCAATCCTCTTCTAATGCCCCCTAGCGTCCACTGTTGCTCTACATGTCTCTCTCTATTCGTCTTTCAGACCATTAAGAACGAAAGGCCTTTTTTGCTGACCGTTGAGAGAGAACAAAATGTTTGTACCAAATCTTGAATACAAGTGTGCGTGTGTGGGAGTCACCAGTTCTTCCTTAAAAACGTGAATCAGAATGAGATTGGCATCTACTTACTTGTTTACTCACAGGTAAGGAGGGCATGGCCGCTTTGTGAAAACAGTGGGCACTTTCCTGTATGCATAGACATGTTTTGTGTGTGCGTACACACACACACACACACACACACACACACACACACACACACGCACACACACACACACACAGTGAAAATCAACCAAGGTTGCATAAGACAGGTAGGAAAAATCACAGAGGATGTTTTTCTTCCCCTTCATTGATCAGTTGCCGAACCTCCTCTTTAAGCTGATCCAATATGGGGGTGAATATATTATAATACATAATCAAGCGACCTTGAAAGTCTCGACTCTCCCTTCAGCCGCAGTCCAGGCAGTAAAAGTTTGCAGCACACGTGCGGCGAGAAAAAAATGTTCAGCGTTTTATGAGCCGAGAATTATTAAGTTGAGTATAGCCGAGGCTGTGTGGTGCAGGTGTAAGGATTTTAGCGGCGGCGGCAGTAGGGGTGGTGGCGGCAGATGTGGTGGTGCGTGTTTTTGTTGATGTTGATAAAGTGGTGAGTGTGTGTATGTTGAACGGGATGGTCATGGTGATGGACGCAATGAAGTAAGGCGATGGTTGCACCACTAATTTGTGGGAGATTGGCCCAGCGTTAGTATGAGTGAAATTTTGTTGATATTTGCTTAAGTAGGTGCCTCGGGTCATGGTAGCATTGGTCTTGGTGGTAAAGTGATGATGGTTGTAGTGGCACGCTGAGGAGATCATAGATTCAGCGGTGATGGCTATTGGTGGTGATGGTGATGTTGGAGGTGGAGAGGCAACCACTGACTATGTCAAAGATGACTGAGTGACGGTTACGCACAGTGGCTGTGGTGGCGGTTTCGGCGGCAGTGACGGGAGTGTCACTAAAGTGCCAACTGTGGTAATGATGCTGGTAAGTGTAGCATCAATGGTGTTTTCAATAAACTAGATTAGAAATAGAAACCACTTTGCATCAATTAAATGTTGATGTGTCAGGTGAGTTTTAAAGATGTCATAGTAAACTACTCCAGCCGCCTTCACTCCACCACTGCCCGACGGAGGGCAGGGACGAAGGTTTACGAGAAGATATATGGCGAGGAGAAAAAGGGTACTGTAGCGAAGTGTCTTGCTGAAGCGAGGTGGGACACGGCAACATGTGAACATGTTGAGGGACGAACCAAACAGTTTATTTACCCTTCATATCCTTTTGTTAAAGAGTTACGGAGTGACATATAGCTGGTAACAGTTCTGTAGAGGATTTGCTTTTGTAAGACATTTGGAGGTCATGATGAATGACTTCAAACACCGGCCAGAAAGCCCAACCGTTGCCCTATTTGGTGCAAGAACATGAGGTGCGGCAACCTTGTCTGGTGTGTTCCGTGGGTGTTGTGTAGCCCATTGTGTTCCGCAAATCCCAGCAGTCTGTCTGGCACAGGCTTCTGGCACAGGCTGCTGCATATTTTGCTAATCTTGAAGTCCATCATGATAAGCGTACATGGAGCACAGCCTTGGATCGAGACACGGCGTCGTCAACAACCTCCGTTACTTTTTCTTACGTTAAAGCTCATGGCGCCTTCAGACTTTTGGAGTCCACGGCTCGTCGGATGAAGCTCATTGTTGACGTAAATGTATTCCTATAATGGCAGCTCTTCAAAGTACTACCACTCCATTCACCTCTCCTGCAGGTGTCCATGGAGGTGAAGACTGGGGAGCTTCGGCCACCTGGCGACAACTTGGTACTTTGCCCCAATCACTTCTACAAGCTAATCTAATCCCTCGTCTATACTTTTTCAGTCAGTCTTCTATAACGTGCTACATCACACCAAATACCTATAGATATTTTTCAATCCATTCGGCGCATTATAAAGGGTTATTGTCGATGAGTCTGGAGAGTAGTTTTACAAAAGCTATTTACTTCATCACTACGCTGTAAACTAATCGTATATTCATAGTTTTCTACAATAGTTATTTTTTGGTAAAATATTCTGTTGACACCCCTGGCATCACCGTGACGCCACACTCACACCAGTACACCCCTGGCATCACCGTGACGCCACACTCACTCCTGTACACCCCTGGCATCACCGTGACGCCACACTCACTCCTGTACACCCCTGGCATCACCGTGACGCCACACTCACACCTGTACACCCCTGGCATCACCGTGACGCCACACTCACCCTGGCATCACCGTGACGCCACACTCACACCTGTACACCCCTGGCATCACCGTGACGCCACACTCACTCCTGTACACCCCTGGCATCACCGTGACGCCACACTCACTCCTGTACACCCCTGGCATCACCGTGACGCCACACTCACACCTGTACACCCCTGGCATCACCGTGACGCCACACTCACTCCTGTACACCCCTGGCATCACCGTGACGCCACTCCTTGCACTTCGCGTCGTCAGTCCTTATCACTGCCTGGCGCTTTGTTGGTATCGCTGCGTTGCCTCTGTGACGTTACCCCCCAGCATGGTCAGTCTAATTAATTTTACCGTCAGCGATGTAGCCCTATATATCTGTATATCTTCGACTTTAGTTTGATTGAAGAAATACCTGGGAGAAAAATCAGGCTGGGAAAATGAACGAATATGAGTCATAAATGGAATGTTTCTCTTCTCTAATTGGCGCCAGGAGCAGACAAAGACAAGGAAGGAAAAATAAGAGTAAAACAGAGGGAGAAAGGAGAGGTCAAGGAGGAGACACCGCAAAGTAACGGGTATGAAGGAAGGTCGCGAGCACCTCCTCCCTCTCTCCCTCCCTCCCTCCTCCACTTTCTCTCCAGTACCTCCATCCTCCCTCCGACACCATCCACCAAGAAACTGTGCTCTTCACCCCACACCCCTCGCTTCCTCACCTCCTTGTTACCCCCCATTACCTCCTCCCTCCTCCACTTTCTCTCCATTACTTCCATCCTCCCTACAACCTAAGAAACCCTGCTCCTCACCCCACACCCCTCGCCTCCTCACCTCCTTGTACCCACCTCAACCCCTCTTCTGCCTGACACACTCGACCCTTCCCAGCAACATGATGGCTGAGGCGGGAAGAGCGGGAGGAGGCAGGAATGATTGGTCGCAGAAGAGCCTAACGGGATGAGAGTAACTGAACATGTGCAGCTTTGGAACGAGATAACACTGCAGTGGAGCAAATTTGAGAAAGAAAGACAAGATTTAGTATAAGGAAAGAAGAATGGATGTAGTGGTCCAATTAGCTACCCAGTTGAACGAGAGAGATCTGCAGGTGGAGTAGGAATTTGAAACAGAACGACAGACTGGAGCATTTGGAAGGGGAAAGAAGATAACTGTCCAATCAGTCATCCAGTACCTATATGGCCAGATGTGGGCCCGCCGGGGTTCAAAGGCTATGTGGCTAGTTGGTTAGTAGTTAGTTAGTACAGTAGTTAGTTCATAGGTCTCGCTGCCTTCGTGGTGTTGTTGCACGAGTATCCATGGCGAGGCGTCATGAGGTGGCAGGAGAGCTTAACGAAGAAGGGACATGATATTGGAAGAAGATCTAGTTTTGGAGATTATGGAGTTGCAGGGAACGAGACAAGACAGCAACAAGCAGATAATCTTGTCAGATTAGTGCTGGAACGTGGGCATGGCGTGGCATGGTCTGGTCGAGCCATGCTGCTGTTTTCTTTACTGGTGAGAGGTCATTGGGCAGAGGAGCGCGGGCCTGTCCAGGTGCGGGGGTAAACTAACTGGCAAGAGAACCAACGTTTCCTTATGAAAAAAAAATATATATATATCTAAATGGTTGCCAAAACTCCTTAAATCACCTCTTAGAATCGTCTAAGAAGTTCTTTTAATATTTCCTGGAGGTAGAAAACTATTTGAGTTACAATGTCTCAACACATTTTTTTTATGCATAACAGACAATGCGTTGTAACACAGCTTCGAGTTTTATCGTCATATGATGTACAAAAAGAAGTGTTTGATAAAAAGCATGTAATCCATTATTATTTATATTGTAATCGTATATTATAGAATTATATAAGTGAAAGTAAAACGGATTTTTTTTCTCACAAAATCAGGATTTGATGATGGATTACGTAGCTACAGTGACATTCTTTGCTGCATTACACATAATGTAGTCATGATTCAAAAGGAATGTTGCCTGCCACTGGCCGGTAGGTGACTAGATACCAACTGGTACTTCCACCACCAGGTAGATGTGAAGCTTAAACATAATACAGGAATATTCAATATTAATTATTTTGTTTCTTCATAATTTTCTTACGCTTTCTTGATTTTTCTAGAATTCCTAAAGACTGTTCATTTCTTTGGACCTAACCTCTTTGGAGTCCAAATTTCCTCAAATCAAATTTCATTAAAATGGAAACACAAAGCAGAACAAAAGAACTCTTCCCGCGTCCCTTCGGCCATCCCATTCAAAGAGGGAAAAAAATATGTATGTAATGTCTCGCCGCACGGAGCTGAGGGAACGACCTGTCACATAAAAGAAGACAAATGGCTTCGGTATGGAGCAAGTCCCTGTTTCTTCTTTGCATCCCAATGGAGCCTGTTTTAGTGGCTGTCAGGCTGCGGGTATTTATAGTTTTTAGATATTCATGTAAAGTAACTGTTAAGGCTAATGGCTTTCACGTTAACAACGTAATTTGCTGCATTCTTGGGTGTACCCAAGGCCTGAGTAGACAGGCCTGCCAGCCACCTTCATTTTGAGCTCACGTGACGTTTCTGCACAATGGTTTCCTTAATATCTTCCGTGTGTTCGTTTTGAAGTCGTTAAAGAAGGCTCTTCGTCTCATCAACTCTCCTCCTCATACTGATAGTCTTCTACCTCTCAAATTCCGTCTCCATGTTGCCTCTCTTTCTATCTT
>NC_066516.1:25547812-25556813 GCF_024679095.1 Eriocheir sinensis
CTTCATCCCTGCTTTGATTTTCAGCTCCTTACTCACTTGCAAAAAATTAATCACGTAGGCTACAATTAATGGGACTTAAATCTGGTCCTCGTAAATGCCACTGAAAACGATTATATGCCACTCACTTTTTGCCCTGTAAAAAAAAAGTGTGACTTGGGAAGAAAAACCTGATGTAAGACGATGAGACACTGAATGAGAGAAAACGAAAAGGTGGGGCGACGACTTTTTCCGCTCCTTCTCGGCCACGTCTTGAGGTCTATTAGAAGTGAGCGTGTAAAGGATGGATGTGTCATTAGAGTGTCGCCGCAAAGGGAAAGTTTTATTGGGCACGGAGCGAGAAGGGGCAGAAGGGGGTCGAGAGGGGGAGGGAGGGAGGGCCAGAAGAGGGTGTGCTGGTTGAGAGGGGGTGTAAGGGATATGAATGGGTGGAGGGAGGCTTGATGAAGGACAGGGTGGGGTGGGGGAAGGGAGGGTGCGGAAGGCAGAGAAAGTGCCAGAAAAGGTGGGACCGGGTAGGGTGGTAGGGTTGAGGGAGGAGTGGGAAAAGAGGATTAGATGAAGTGGAGGGACCAAGAACTTCAAGGACGACTTCACTCTTTCCTCTTTACTTTCTCTTTGCCGTTACCTCTTTCTGGGGACAGCGACTTAATACTTTCCCCCTCCTCCCCCACCCAACCTTACCCCCCCTTACCAACTCCTTCCATCCTCCCCCTCAGACCAACCCTTTCCCCCACTACCCTCCCACACACACATGGCCCCCAAACCCATTAAGAAACAATTACTCGTCTAAAAATAATGCATGTAGCGAGTAGTCCCAAAGACAGAATGGCAGCCAGGTAAACGAGAAGGCGAAATTAATGACAGTCATAGGCGAAAGGGGGGCAAGGATATATATGGGGGAATTGTGTGTATGAAAGAAACATACCTGGGCTGACAAAGGCACGGACGGGACCGTGAAAGGAAGGAAGAAGGGACGCAGGTGGGCGGGGCTGGGTAGGGGAAGGAAGGCAGTCCATGGGCGGGAGATGGAAAATAAGGAAGGAGGGAAATTTTGGGCATTGTGTATGTGGGTCAAGTATTTCATCCTCCTCCAGGCGAGAGGCCATTACACACACACACACACACACACACACACACACACACACACACACACACACACACACACACACGCACACACTCCGCCCTGATAGCTCAGTTGTTAAAACTCTACGCTGCCAAGCGGAGGTTCGAGCCCCGCTCAGTCCGGGATTTTTCCGCTAACAAGGAAAGATTACCGTCTCCCTTGAGCAAGGGGGATGGCGTGTGTGGCGTGTGAAGGTCCCAGCAGTACCCAGAGATCGACTATAATGAACCTTGCTCTAATCGGGAGGGTACTTGCTGGCGATAACGAGTCCAACTCGTGATCAGGCCGTGGTGAATTACACACATAATAGCAAACGGGAATGGAAAGATGAAATGACAACGGGATAGTACTTAATGAAAGTATGAACTAACTTCTAATATATAATGTATATTATGAATTACTACTAAATGAAAGTATCAATTAATTAACTATATATTGTATTATATTTATTGTATGTATTATATTATATTATATTATATATATATATATATATATATATATATATATATATATATATATATATATATATATATATATATATATATATATATATATATATATATATATATATATATATATATATATATATATATATATATATATATATATATATATATATATATATATATATATATATATATATATATATATATATATATATATATATATATATATATATATATATATATATATATATATATATATATATATATATATATATATATATATATATATAGAGAGAGAGAGAGAGAGAGAGAGAATACAGTAAACTCACAGAAAATGTACAGACAACAGATTATCTTTCAATCTCAATGCTGTTATTTTTTTTTTTTTTGGCATCATGTTATCTTTGTTGGAACAGGATGCTGCACGAATTGATAGTAACTTTATAACTCTGTGTTTCTTGTAAAAGAAAACTATTTATTCTCCAGAGGTATTGATATCATAAAGTATTATCCAAAACTACTTTGCTGATGTCATGAGATTTTTTTTATGAGTTCATGGATGTAAGATTACCTTTAAGTTTTTTTCTAAGAATTACCAATGCGTGGGTGTTACTTGACTACGTTTTAAAAACAAACATATAAACAGATAGTCAATCAGACAAACAAACACAGATACACAGACAGACATAAAAAATATAGATAAACATACATACATACATGCATACATACAGACAGACAGACAGAGGGGGAAAAAGAAAGGACACTTATAGGAATTTCTCCTAATCTATCTGGGTCACCATTTCCCCCCAGTAAAAGAAGGAAAGCGGGAGGGGCGGGGAGGAAGAAGGCAGGAGGAATGCGGGTACTTTATCTAGGTCACGTTTCCCTCCAGTCACGGCAGCGCGGGTACACCATCTTGCCCGCTGGTCAGCCCGGTGGTTACTCATTAAGGGCAAAGGTGCTGAGGACCCGTGCCCCGCCCCGCCCCAAATATGTCTTCCTCTACAGGGAAAGCACGTGTGTGTGTGTGTGTGTGTATGTGTGTGTGTATGTGTGTGTGTCAGTGACAGAGAGAGAGAGAGAGAGAGAGAGAGAGAGAGAGAGAGAGAGAGAGAGAGAGTTTATTTCCTGTAACCTTCTTCCTGTCGCCGGATCGGTCTTCCCTTGCGTTATGTCCTTGCCGCCGCGGGAGTGTTGCGAGCTGCTTATCTCTGTGACTTCCCATGAAACTGAAAAATACTTTCACCCACCGCGAGTACATTTCTAAAATACTTTCTTCTGGCATACTCGTACCATCCTCGGTGAATTACATGTATTTTTCTTTACCAAACAAAATTTAAGTCAAAACATATAGAAATATACATGCATTTTTTTCAAGAAAATGCCATGCTATTCGTGTGACCAAATTTATATTTTGAGATAATGGAAGCTCCTTCCCTGTATACAGCGTTGTCTGTTTTCATCATAGTCACGAAGGTGTGGGGAAAAATGCAAGGCGTGCGTGTGTACGGATGATGGAAGGTGTCCAGGGGACCCTATTGGCTAGGCAAAGATAATACAATGATGGGAAGCAAGGATTGAAGAGTGACTTGTTGCTCATGGCAGCGAAAACTGGAAAGTGAGCATCATGGATTAGGTAGCGACAAAGGCTGAAGATTTTCTAATGACGATTGAGGGCAATAAGTGTACACCAAACGCGACATCATGTTATGTTTTTCGATTAAGAAAGGAGATCTTTATATCTTACATTTATATATCTATATTTATACCTATCTATTTATTTATCTATCTATCTTTTGGATACAGTTAGTCTCTCTTCTTTTCCTCTATCCCATCCCTTTATTTTTCTTTTTTCATCCCCATTCCGCGACTTCTTCCTTATTTTTGGCTATATCTTTTCCATCCCGACTGCGTCAGTGTGTGTGTGTGTGTGTGTGTGTGTGTGTGTGTTTAGGGTACAGATAGCAATCACAAAGAGGTGTAGGATGCTATCGCTCGTTGGTTTACGCATGGGGAGCGCCAGCGTGTTCCTGTGCCTCGTAATTTGAGGTTCACTGACTACGCGTGTGGACTTGCACTGCGTTCGCGCTGAGCCGAACCTTAGCTGACCGTGGAGAGCATACATTACCCCTTTATGGCTGTTCTTTTTACTACCTGCTGCTCCTTTATCAGCCACATCGCCCATGATTAGCGCTCGGGTTCACCTGCTGCATAGTATTCTGCTGGGCGGCACTGTCACACGAAATGAGACGGACGCAGAGGCGGTGCTCTTTAGCGGTCATGAGACATTCCTTGTATCCTCTCGCCCCCAAAATTGTCCTTCGTGACCTCCAACTTCCCCACAACCCCGGTGCGACCCACTTACCTCCTGCTGAGGCTTGGGAATGGGGAAGGAAGACGCGTGCCTTCTCCTCGGCCCTGTGAACACCGCAGCGAAGAGCCAAGCTGAGCCATGGGGATAGGTTGGTGGAACAAAGGACTGTAAAAATACTTCAATTATTCCTCATTCCTATCTGCGGTTCTTGACGTAGGATAGAGGTAGTATAGGTTTTAGTGCAGCAAATGGCTCGCCAACTAATATTGAATGACTAATAGTAGGGGAAAGCAAGGTAAACTAGAAATTTGTATAGACTGTGAAGCACCGCTTTTCTATAGAGTTGATCGAAATTTTGGTAAGTAATGAAAAAAAATATAGGCTTAACCACCCTGGTGATGTAAACAGCCATTGATAGTTTACTTAATTCTTTTACATATTTTTCATTTATTGCGTCTGTTACTATCATTACACCGAGACCCTAGTCAGCCTTATTGCAAACTCACAAATCTTATGCAACAACCAGTCTTGTAAATAAATAAGAAATAGTCGCATGGCTTAATTTTACGGACATTTACTTTATAACAGCCTCATACCTCCAACGCTTCCAAAACTGCGTACCACAACCTGCCTATTCAGGAACAGTCCACTCACATATTCTATTCGGTGTTTACCCACCCAACGAAACCATTGTCCAGTAACGTGATGCATTCGTTTCCATGCTCTTTGTAACGTTACAAAAGGCAGACCAAGGGTAAAACAGAAAGGTAAAACAAAATTATTGAAGAAAATCCTCACAACTTACCGACCCAATCAAACATAGACGGAAGATGACGGAAAAAAAATTGTAAGGCTCAATGCGTCTCTTTCCTTTATGTAGAGCTGCCTCATCTTTGTGAATACTGTCTTCCTCCACTGAGATTTTCATTTGCCACTCATTCATTATCCATCCCCACTAAGCATGTGGCCCGGCGTGCAACGTAGGTCTCGTGGGAAAAGTGGTCTAGCTAACCCATCAGTGTTGAAGAGGATGAAATCAGTGGTTGCTTCTCCTCCTGCGACTCTTCGCCTCCCTCACCTCGGCCTCTTTCTTGCCTCACAGTACTTGACATGCGTGTTAGGCTGCACACCATACCTTCCACGCTGCACGTCGCCAAGACATTATATATGCTTTGAATATGAAGGGGCAGTGGTCTATACATTACCACCATTGCCATCCATTATCTAGGTATCAGTCTTAAAACGTGTAGCAACTCACGTTCTTCGTTTTACCAGGAAATATTAAGGCGAGTTCTTACGATATTCCCAGCAGCTGCCGCACCCCCATTCCTTAGTGTCTCCGATGGGCGTTGCCAGGCCAGAGAATCCACGTTTAGAGTCATTTCCGGACCTTTGACGAACTGTTTTCTTCAAATAGACGATAAGAATGGCCATAAAAGAAAACAACTGTACCGAAGAAAGGTGTTCTCGCCACCTGGCCACGGGCTTGGAAGGCCCTACACCTGGCAGGCAAGGCAGACAGGGGGGCGTCTTGGCGGCCCACCTGCGTGATAATTATAGTCGTTCAAGGTATATTAGGCTCCAAGAAGAACGCCTGCCCATGCCTTCCTCCCGACATATGGAAGAGGGAGAGGACAACTGTGCTAATTTTCTTAAGAAAGGAATCATTGGTAAATCTACTACGTGCATTGATGGGCATAATATTTTTTCTTTGATTGCTCAGTACCACATAAATATGATCCATATGTCTCAGTGTATATTCATGGTAGGAAAAAAACTGACACACTTATCTTGCTTGTTGTTGTTGTTGTTGTTGTTCTAGGCGTGAGGTGGGTTTAGCATCATTGTTCCTTGAGGGGCCAAATGTGTTTTAAGGCATCATCATCATCATCATCATTATCTTAAGCCATTACTAGTCCACCCTCAGACAAGGGCCTTTCTCAAACTCCTCCACGTGCCTGATATTAGTTATACTTCACTTTGCTCGGCCAAAGGCTTTATTTTTATATATCCACTTGGTTATGGAATTCTCTTGACTTCTACAATTTCCTGTTCACAACTCTGTTAGTTTGGTTATCCATGTGTTATGGGTTTTATTCATTTTTTTCTTCAACAGCAAAGTTTATAAGTCCATCCCTTTCGAAAGCTTATTTCAAGGCTGTGCCCTGTGATGTCGGCCGCCTCCAGGTTGTATGTCACTGAGCAAACCAGATGGACCTGACTTTTTATCTGATTCTGGGTTGCCGACCCCTTGCCTTCTTGTAAAAGTGGCTGCAACGGCGGCGAAGTCACAGTTCCTTGGATTGAAAAGACAGAAAAAAAAGACAGACAAATAGACAGGTAGACAGACAGACAGTAATTTATGAATATGTCTGAAAGAAAACACAGATAGACAGACAGATAGACAGACAGGCAAACAAACAGTCAGACAAGCAAACAAAGACACAGGAAGGCAGACAGACAAACCGACAAGCAGATAGACACCAAAGTGGAAAAAAACTAAACATGCTGGAGCGTAGCCGTGCTTGCTTGCAGGGCGTGGCTGGCAAGGCAGAGGCTGGCTAAAACGTAGGGAGAGAGTTTGGTCGCCTCTGCAGACCTTGGCGCTCTTGTGTAGCCTCGGCTGCTCCCGAGACGCACTCAGACACATGAAAAAACAAGGTCACAATAAAATAACACACTAAGACACATGAGAAACACGGACTTGCATTAAAATAACACTCACTCGGACACATAAAAAAAACACGGACTTGCACTAAAATGACACTCACTCAGACACATCAAAAACATGGAATTGCACTAAAATAATACACACTTAGACACATAAAAAACACGGACTTGCACTAAAAAACACCACCACACAAATAAACAAACACCACACACACACACACACACACACACACACACACACACACACACACACACACACACACACACACACACACACACACACACACACACACACACACACACACACATACATATATATATATATATATATATATATATATATATATATATATATATATATATATATATATATATATATATATATATACAAAAACACACTCTAAAACATGCATACACACACTCACTCAGACATAAAAAAAAAACCAGACTTGAAGTAAAAAAAAAGTGAACTTAGACACATACTTACAAAACACACATGCAAAGGAAACACAAATAACACCCGCCTATGAAACACACAGAAACACACACAGTCAGACACATAAGAAACACGGACTTCCACTAAAGAACATTCACTCAGACACATTTTTATGAAAAAACAAAAAAGAGAAACACGTACACAAAAAACAAGCACTCTGAAACACACAGAAACACACGCATTCAGACACACGAAAAACACAGACTTGCACTCAGAAACACGCACTCACAAATACTTATACACACACAAAAGAAACACGTACACAAAAAACGTGCACTCTGATGCATACAGAAACTCCCGATCTAGACACACTAAAATCAAAATCATAATAAGTTCCCCACACACATTTTTTTTCATTTCCGTTTCAGTGAGAGAGAGAGAGTTAGATATAACTTAGCATTTGGTAAGGACCTGTTTTGGGGTAACCCATTCTGCCATGCCACTTTCCCTTTCTGTCTGTCGTAAAGTAATTTTTTTTCTGTTTGTGTTGAAAAGCGGAAACAAACAGGGCATCGGTTGCACACTGAGCGCAACACCCTTACCAATGACACGCTTTAGTGGTGCACTTATAAGGCCAGTTCAACAGTCCGTCATAGTCATTGTTGTAAGCGCCCAAACCAATCCATATCCACCACAATGATCCGTTATTTCTACGCAAAACCAGATACTAATAAAGAAATTTCCTGTGTGGTTTTCGAAAATTCCCTCCTCCCTTTTATATCAACGACAAACACTAGAACTACAATTAATTTCGTCGTATTTTGTGTTTGGTTAGGGAGCTTACGAACTTCCTGTATTGGACTGTAAGACTGGCCCATAGTCTACACCTTGTTACTTCGTCCTCCCCCTGGTATTTTCCAGCTACCACTCATTATGTTCCTTTTGGCGCTCAAACGTGTTCCTCTTTCTCATGTTATAAGTACGTACAGATAAGAACGACTTAAATGATTCATGACTTGAGAAACTTGCAAAGCATGGATAGGTATAAAAGATCAGTTTAGCAACACTAGACCGGCGTAGGTTGCCTGAATGAAGGGCATTAACAAGGGTGATGTTAATGAAATTCTGGCGATGCAGGAGCAGGATAAGACTCGTAGCAATTGGTTTAGATTAGATCAATCAAGATTCACTATTGACCTGGGCATGGATTGGTTAAGGGATAGTACATAGAAGATGAGTGGCACAGGCTTGGCAGGCATGTAGTGAGTGTAAATACAATAAATACAACTGATATATCCCTTCAAGAAAATATTAGACAAATGCAAATAGGGAGGATAGGTGGTGTTGGACTTCATAGTATGTTCTTATTTTGCATTTTCCTTCTTACTCGTAGCTCTCCTCTCCAGCCTCTCTTTGTTCCTCTTCCAATCGTCTTTCCTTTACTCTCCTTCTTTTTTTTTTTTACGTCGTGGCCTATTGCGCTGGTAGGCTTCTTCCTGGTGGATCCTCATGGTCGGCCCGAGGCTTCTTCCCGGTGGGGCCTGATGGTCGGCCCAGCCCGTTCTGGCGCAGGCGAGTGTTTATAGTGGCGCCATCTTGCATTGGCTCGTGCTGCCCTCCCGGAGCTCATCTTTAATCCTAGAATCTAGAGTCCAGGTTGATAGATGGTCTTCTGGACAGCATGTGGGTAGTTTTAAGCCACTCGGCGGCGGCTGAAAAATCCCAGCTTGGTGGCACCGGGCGGGGATTGAACTCGCGTCGTCCTGAACGCGGCGCCGTCACGCTATCTATTCAGCCACCGCCTCCCCATGCTCGCCTTCAACTGATATTCTTCCCACTTTCATCCTTATATCCGCGAACTGAGCTTTCCCAACCTAACCGTATTGATCCCTGCTCCCTTATCGCTCCGTGTCCATTTGTTGCCCCTAGAACCCTTCCCTTAGCACTCTTTATCCAACCAATGTTCTTCCTGCCCTCTGACTTAAGTTCTCCCTATACACCCAAATCTTGTC
>NC_066516.1:25556913-25579413 GCF_024679095.1 Eriocheir sinensis
TGCAAATAAGAAGCAGCAGCGGGGCCACATTAGGGCGGTGAACAGGTGCTGATGACGCTGATCCGCCAAAGTCTCGCCTCACCGACCTCACCTAATTGCCTAAGGTGTGTCCCTCTCCCTTCCCTACCTCAAGGCTTTCCTTATATCTTTCCACCTGATGCTCCTTCTTCACCTCTTCCTTAATTCTTTGCTATGGTGTTCCTCCTCATCTGCCACTGCCTCTACCTACCAAAACCACTGATCCTCCTTAACTCTTACTGTTCCGTCGCATCCATCAACACGCCAAAACCTTTCCACTTTTCACACACAACCTGGTATATCGTTATCCCTGGTCTTTCTCCAAGCTCTAGCTTTTACCATTCACAGTGTCCCTCCCTATTCTCCCAACACCAGCCGCACCTATCCACTTACTCCTTCTCCTCCAATCCCCACCAATACCAGTGCTGCTCCTATGTACCATGCACCTCCTTCTTACCTTCCGCTCGCCCTTCCCCAGAACCTAACCCTACCACATGCAGCACCGAAACAATAAAAATAGCCTGGTTAGCCATTTTCCCTGATATTTATTCTATGTGCAGGCTCTATCGCTCCTTTAGGCTATAGCGAAGGAACTGGAGGTTGGACCAGACTTTTAGTAGCGCAGCCGGATATCTTTATAGTAACATTGATAGTTTCTCTCTGCTCGGTTGGTTCATGTTGCTGCTCGACAATAGAACTTTATCCTGTGACCTCGTATGCATAAAGCCCAGAGGCTACAACTCGACTACCGGCTTGGCTGCTGCAGCGTTAATATGTGACGTCTTTGCATGGTTCTCTTGTCTTGTTAAATATATATGGCCGTCCTTATTTATTACACATGTCTAGTTTTTTTTTATAATTCGAATCCAAGGCAACTAACGTAGACCCACTATTCTTACATTCTACATTTTTTCTTAGTCTGCAAAATACCATGCAAATTTTAAGTAAATATTTAGTTAAAACAAAGATCCAATATTTCACACACACACACACACACACACACACACACACACAATACATACAAATGCACACACAAAAATACACACATTCACCGTCTTCCTCTCTCTAAAGCCATATTACTATAAAGTCAAACCATCATCTCCTGAGTCGCCCCTATCGGGTTAGTTAGTCTTCATTACGCAGACTATGGTTATCTGTCACGCGAGTTACATCGATCTCCTCTCTCTCTCTCTCTCTCTCTCTCTCTCTCTCTCACTCTCACTCTCACTCTCACTCTCGTTCTCGTTCTCGTTCTCGTTCTCTCTTTCGTCTATTATGTTATCTTCTGTTCTCTGTTCTTCTCATCTCTTCTCATTTATCTTCTCTGTTCTTTCCTTTTTTTTCTCTCCTCTTCTTTTATCTTGCCTTCTCTTGTCATGTCTCGGCTTGCCTTCGCTTCTCTTCTCTTCTCTCTCTGAACTAAGCATCACTTCGGAGAAAGAAAAGGCAGCCAGAGGAAACGAATAAAGCTTAGAAGAGGCTAACGCACATCCCCTTCAGGAACACCATAAATTCAGCTCGACAGAACACAACGGTATCCAATTAGAGCAATGACGCTGTCCGCACTCCTTAGCAGCCACCGAGCATACGTAGGGTCACTGAACGGGGCCTTGAAGGAGCTGTGAGGCGGCGGTGTTATCATAAATCAATGGTGGCGGCTCCTTGTACGGCTTCTGAGGCGGAGAAGAATGGTGTGAGGGGAGTGTGGTAGGCGCAGTGGGGGGGGAGGGGGTGACGGTAGTGGAGAGGAAAGGTAAGGGGGGCTGCGGAAGTTGGAGTCTGGTAGAAGGGGGAGAGTGACGGTTGTGTTGAGGAATGGTGGAAGGGACATGGTAGTATTATGCTTTTTGGCGATGGGGGTTGGGGTAGTACAAGGAAGATGGCAGAGGTAGGATAGTAAGTTGTGTATTGTAGAGAGGAGGCGGGAAAGAATTGTAGGAGGGGAGATTGGTAAAAGGAGAAGAGTGACAGAAGTGGAAAGGAATGGTAGGAGGGAGAGAGAAGTAGGATGCTGTGTGGTGATGGTGGTAGTTGGCGTATTGTACAGCGGAGATGACAGAGAGCGGAGAGAAAGGGTGAATGGTAGAGAGGAGGGATGGTAGGGGGATATGATTGTTGAAAGGTAGTACGAAAAGAGATGGTAGTGTGTGGGATGGCAGTGGGGGAGGGTAGAGAAGATATTTTCTCGGTGTCATACTTCTACTTCCATAACATATCATTTTACGAGAAGAGTCAACATCCCAAGCGATGCAAAAAAGCCACGACGCATAGATATACTTTTCCCATTTCTAAGACCTCCCAAGTCTCTCAGATATCACACTACGCTAGTCACTTGTGGCCCAGTCCTGACCGAGGTCAGACGTGGGTCATAACTCCACATGCATGGAGGGCCTGGGCCGCCTGGCCTGCCCCCCTCCCCTCCCCCTCTCTTCTCTTTCATCATTCATCAAATTTGTTAAGAAGAATACTACATAAAGTTAATTTTTTTTTGAGAGAATCCAAAGTGAAATCATGGTGACAGTCTGTGGAGTGTGGTGTGGTATGCGTTCGTGGTATCAGCTGCCTGCCTGTGTCGCCCTCGCCTGCTTCCTCCCGGCCCCTGCCGAGCCCCCGAGGCTGGCCCAGCTGTCAGGTGCTAGCTGTTGAGTAGGGGTCGATCAGTGGGGTGTGGGTGCAGCAGGCTGCTCAGGGGCTGTGCAGTCTGTGCTCACCAGCAAGGCTGTGACTCTCACCAGCATGCACAACAGCAGTGATTACCTCTACCGGCTACTCGCCTTTCCGCCTGACTGTCGAACCCCCCTGCCGAAAGCCTCACTGCCTACCGCCTCCCTGACTGGACCTCAC
Source organism: Eriocheir sinensis (assembly GCF_024679095.1). Lineage (NCBI taxonomy): Eukaryota > Metazoa > Arthropoda > Malacostraca > Decapoda > Varunidae > Eriocheir > Eriocheir sinensis. The sequence goes on from NC_066516.1 coordinate 25,559,776, forward strand.
GAGCATGCTGCTACCTGATCCTCCATTGTAGCTGCCTTCCACCTCGGATAACACCTACTCCTCCACCTCTTATGCCTTTCACCTCTTCGCACCTCCACACCACCTAAGCCACCTCACTACCCCCTCTCCATATGTAATACACCCCTCCATTACCCCTTTTATGTATTTACACATTTTCACAATGTATATTATGTTATGGTTTTTGTATTAATATATTATTATCATTTACGATAGCGAGTAAGTTTACTAAACAAAACCCATCACTTGTAAATATCTTTTCCTCTCCTAAGACTTTCTCAAAGCTGGTTAACATTATGGCAACAAAGATAACCCAATGCAGTTTATGACAAGACATGATAAAATTTGGTCAAACTTAAAAGTAAAATTTATTGCCGCTGAGGTAAAAGACTGCGAAGATAAAACAACGAGAAAACAACAAAGCCGAATTATGAGATTATTCTGCCCACAAAAAGTCAAAATTTCTTACCCTGAAACATGGACTCTGAATACACCAAACTGCAAAATACAAGCAGGGAAAAACATAAAAAGCAAACCTAGAGAGTCCTCATATATACATTTAAAAATATACACCAGACAAACAAATGAGAAAAAGCCCAAGGAAGAGACAAATATCCTGAAACATTGGATTACAAAAGATAAATAAAGAGAAAACAGCAGGACAAAAACTAGGCATTCTTCCGCCTAAGCAAATGAAGTCTGTGTGTCCGTCTCCGTGATTCACCGCCGCTGCCAATGGCCCTGCGAGGCGCCGCGACGGTAATTCACGAGCAGGGAGGAATTTATCGACAAGAATTCTCCCTCCCTCTGTGTGTGTGTGAGGGGGAGGGGATCAGAGGGAAAGGTAGATAGAGATAGACAGATAGACAGACAGAAAGACAAATAGATAGATATATTGACAGATAGATAGATAGATAGACAGTTATGAAAGTGGAGGACTCGAAATATTGTTGTCCTGCTGAAAACTCAAATATGGCGAAAAATGCGTTTGTTGAGATATTGGATCGTTTGTACTACGCGAAAGTGAAAATTCCGACGGTTTCTAAAAAAATATATATTACTAACGCCGACGATTACACTTACATTCCGGACGTAAAGAGGCGACCATTAAAACCAAGCAGAGAGAAAATATAGTAATGGGAATCGCCCCCTATTGCCATTACCGAGTATAATTTCATCGCTCAAAATTTCGAAAGGTTGAAATGTGCCTAGAATATTATTAGACAAAAACTAGTTTGAAGGGGAAACAGTTATCAATAAAATATTTATGAGGGGAAGCAACAAAAATGAAAGTTTCACTAAAATTCTGACTCCTGTGTGAGAAACGGCAATGTTTTTAATGGCGAGTTGGTGTATTTCCATCACGATTAAAATAAATAAAGCAAAATAGAGGGAAACTGTCCACTTCCCTTTTTGTAGAGATATTCGTAGAAAAAAATGAGAAAAAATATTTTCTGCAATTATAATTTCTCGGCACGAAATTTTGAAAATGGAAAAAATATGCCTAAGGTATACGAGGTGAAATATGACACTGACGCGAAAGCAATCAAATTACCATTACAATTATGAGGCGAAGCGACGAAATGGCCGACAATCACATTAGAATTTTTATTGTAACGTGAAACAGAGGAATGGTTGAAAAGCGAGTGAATTGTGCTATTTCTATTAAATCATAAAAAATGAATTGTAAAGTGTATCGTCGTCGTCATCATCATCATCAGCCTGTACAATTCTTCTGTAGTGCGCGGGTCACTCTCAAATGTGTCCATTTATTTTATTCGTTTGGTTTCTAGTTTCCATGTGAAAGTTCCATATGAATAATGATTTCATACCATCTGATGAATGGCCTTCCATTGGTGTTGTTTTATCAACTGTTTCACATCCTTTCTTCTTTTTGTCCATCTGCTGTCCTCTCTCCTACATGATGTATCGATCATTTCCATTCTTGGATTTTGAATACTTTCATAATGTTTTTAACTTCTGTCTTTTCTCTCAGTTACATGCAGTTTTCTTCAACATAATAGTGATGCCTAACTTTGATCTGTCCCTTCCTCTTTAAAGATAAAGGTAAAAGTAGGTGCATACGCCATAGCTGCGCGTGGCTGCGGTGCTCATCTCCGTACCGTCAGCCCTTTGAGGCTGTGGTAGGTAAGAACCAATCACCTCAGGACACGGGCCATTGTGGCATCCGGGTTACCACACTTTACCTTCCCCATGTTTCCCCAGGTATCTAGTTATCAACTACCCCAAACAGGAGGATAAACAGTTGGGCAACTCTTTAGGCACTTCACAATTTTTTTTTCCCGCAGATGTGGTTAAAATCTAAAATCTCAACGAAACAAAACAAAACAAAACAAACAAAAAAAAAAAAACTTTCGCTTCAAAAGCAGTTGTCTCTCGTAATAAGATCTATTTTTTCAACATTTTGAGAAGAAAATGTGTCTTTGTAAATGTAATGAAAGAGAAATTAAAGCGCAACTGGTTAAATGGTCCCCCTAAGCATATGAAAGGGAGCGACGATAAGAGTGAGGCTGCCGGAGTGAGGAAACGTATATTTTGATTTGTTTTTCAAAGTAAATGAGATAAAATAAAACTGAAGCAGAAGCGGCTACATTACACTGGAAGGATATGAAAGGAAGCGACGAAATGAGTGAGCGAGGCGGCTTGGGCGGGGAAGGTTATATTATGAAAAGCAACGAAAGCGCGTCAAAGTAAATGAGATTAAAAGATACTTAAGCGAAAACATACACATTAACACTATAAGTATATGCAAGGGAGGCAATGAAATGAGGAGAAGAATGGTATGAGAGAAGTATGGTAGGAAGGGGATGATGGTGGTGAGGAGGCATGGAAGGAGGGAGTTTGGGTGGTAGGAAGGAGACGGTAGTGGGGAGGAATGGTGGGAGGGAGATTTTAGTAGGATGTTAGTATGGTAGTGGTTGGTGTGGCATGGTAGGTGATGGTAGTAGGATGGTAGTGTGGAATGATAGTTGGGGTATGGTAAAAGGAAGATGTCAAAATGCGTAGGGCCGAGGCAACACGGGAAAGGGCTGTAGTAAGCGGTCCATGAATTCCTGACTGCAAATACGAACAGAGGGAAAACATAGAAACGTCGGCCAAATAAAGTCTTTGTTTTCATTACTGGAAGGAAATGAAAAGTGGAGAGTGTGATGATGGAGGCTGTGGTAGGTGGGGGTGGACGTGGTGATGGTGGTAGTGGTGGTGGTGGTGAGAGTAGTGGGGGAGTGATGAAGAGAAAATGAAGGGAAAGCAAATATGTGAGGAAAAGTAAAATATATATGATAGAGTTCTACTGAAATGTTCGCTCTTCATCTCGGTTTGTCCATCTACCTATCTATCTGTCTATCTTCCTTATAATCTACCTACCTATCAATCAATTTATCTGTGTACCCGAGTGTTTTGTGGACTCCTATCTCCATTTCAATCTTGCAAACCAACATTCACAGATTCCTCATCCTTCATAGACCTCCTCGTTCCCACACTCACAGCAGTACTGCCTCACACCTCAACAGGAACCCTCACAACCTATTCCACTCCAAAGAACCACAGCAACACAGCCCCACAGCCTCTCTCAGTCTCCTCGTAGCCAGGCAGCCTTCACAGATTCAGTCACATGGTGGTGGGGACAGAGGAGGAGAAAGGGAAGGTTGGGCGAGTAATATTTTAAAGTCGCCCTGACCGCATTGCAATTTCCACGGGAGTACCGGGGACTAAAAGGACGTTTGAATTTTGGAGAGTGCAAAGGGGAAAGAAATAGATAGACAGATAGATAGATAGGTTGATAGATAGATAGATGAATAGATAGATAAATAGATAAATCGATAGAACGAGATAATATTATGCGAGGGTGGTGTTGCAAGAGGTGGTGTAAGATGAAGGAAGGGAGTGGGAGAAAAAAAAAAAGGGGGGACTAGAGGGGAAGGGAGGGACTGGGGGAGGTGAGGGGAGGGAGTGGTGGTGGGGGGAGGGATTACCGTCAGGGACTAATCCTTCGGCCGACAGGGATTAAGGCGCAGCCATGTGTGTGTGTGTGTGTGTGTGTGTGTGTGTGTGTGTGTGTGTGTGTGTGTGGAGGGGGGAGAGATAGAGAAAAGTGAATATTTAGTGTCTGTGTACATAAGCAAATGGATGAATAAAAGTAAGAGTAAACAGACAGACAGAGGCGGATGGACAGTCACATAAAACACACACACACACACACACACACACACACACACACACACACACACACACACACACACACACATGCACTTAGTTCACTACTTCAACGCCACTTCCTTCCACGTCTCTTGCCTACCCCCCCCTTCATCCCCACCTCCCTCCACTCCTCTCCTTCTCCCCGTCTGCCTCCTCCTCCCCACGCACTGTCCTGCATTTCCCATCAACCCCCTACCCAGTCAAGCCTCACCCCCCTCCTCTTTTCACTCCCTCCCCCTTCCCCTCCTCTGCTCTCCTGTCCCCTAATGGCCGCTGTTATTAAGACACTCAGGCCTGATAGTGGCTCTTACGCAGCGTTCCTTTTCAAATTGTTTCTCTGCGTAGCGAAGGGCAGAAGTGGCTTGTCGGGGAGGAAATGTTATCTTAATGTCGACTTGCGAAATGGGTCGTGTGTGTGTGTATGTGTGTGTGTGTGTGTGTGTGTGTGTGTGTGTGTGTGTGTGTGTGTGTGTGTGTGTGTGTGTGTTTACCTAGTTGTATTTACCTAGATGTAGTTTTACAGGGCCTGGACTTACACTCGTGTGGTCCCGTCTCCGTATTTGTATTTGTCCAAATTTTCCTTGTGTGTGTGTGTGTGTGTGTGTGTGCAAACTGTACTTTCTGTGTGGTCATTAACTAACTGCTGCGTAACAAACTAACTAAATTACAACAGAACGACAAACTAACCGAGTAATTTACCGTGCCTGTGTGTGTGTGTGTGTGTGTGTGTGTGTGTGTGTGTGTGTGTGTGTGTGTGTGTGTGTGTGTGTGTGTGTGTGTGTGTGTGTGTGTCGGCGGGCGGACCATAGGGCTTCAGGTGTTGTTAGAGAAACATTACTCACAATCCGATCATTTTCACGAGGGGGCCGGCTCGCCGCTGCCTGGCCCGGCCGTCCTGACGAGCTGTTTGTGCTCTGATGAAAATATGAATGAACTGCAGCGGGGACACAAGTAATTAATGGCACAGGCTCACACGTTGTTGCCGCGTGGAAATAAAAGATAAAGAAAATAAAAATACGTATTCGGAAACAGGCGTGCGAAAGGGAAATTGTTGTGTGTCCAGCCAGCGAAATGAAAATACTGGAGTCTGAACACTAAATATGGATGAAAAATGGTCTTTCTATATTATGGAAAAGAGGCAAAGTATAAAGGTCCGTTTTAATGATGCTAATTATGATGATGATAATGACGATAATGAGGATGATAAAGAGACGCACGAAAGGTGGGGAAAAGAGAGAGAGAGAGAGAGAGAGAGAGAGAGAGAGAGAGAGAGAGAGAGAGAGAGAGAGAGAGAGAGAGAGAGAGAGAGAGAGAGAGAGAGAGAGAGAGAGAGAGAGAGAGAGAGAGAGAGAGAGAGAGAGAGAGAGAGAGAGAATACTACACAGCTCTGCCTATTGATTTCGCTAGAGACGTTGTCGTCGCGCCATAGTCCGTGTTTTTAAGAAGTGCTGCGTGGGAAATATTAAAGAGACGGAAGAACCAGACTGCACATCAAGCTTCCGTTTATATTATGCATGACTTCGCGTATAAGAGCGTCTATATTATGTACGGTTTTGCGTCCTCTATCATGCACAATCAATAATTGAAGTTTTCTGTTATATTTTGCATGATTATTATTTTATGAGTAAGTTCCCTCTCTCCTTTCTCATCTGTGTTCGTGATGTTTTAATTTTTCCAGTGCACTACTACCAATAAATAATGCAGGTTGTCGCGTTATTCCTGAAAACATATTATCAACAACAGGAAGCATCGCATTTTTCGGGTAGGAACAGCTGACAACATGAGTTCAAGCGTTGTAAATATTGCAGCTAAAACAAGGAGAGTCGCGGGGATTTTTCTGTCTCTATGTCTGTCTGTCTGCCTGTCTGTCTGTGTGTGTTTGCCTATTTTTCTGCCTTTCTTTCATTTTCTTTATTTCTTTCGCTCAGAATACACACACACACACACACACACACACACACACACACACACACACACACACACACACACACACACACACACCGCTCCGGTAGCTCAATCGGTTAGAGCGCCGCGCTGCAAGGCTTCACGAGCAAAACAGGTTATTGTCCCCCCTTGTGCAAGGGGGACGGGGTGTGTGGTGTGTGAGGTCCTGGCTGTACCCAGAGATCGACAATAATGAGCACTTGTTGACGTCGTGAGGGTACCTGCTGGCAAAAGCGAGTGCAACTCGTGATCACGCCGTGGTGAGTTACTCACACATACACGAGTCTATAACAAAGGCTGCTCGCTGTCTGCCACGCATTTTTTCGTCGGGGTAATAAAATGACCAGTTATTAATTAAATAATTACCCGGACCCGGCGGCTGCTTCCTCCCCTTCACCCCAGCTAGCCGGCGGCCGCAGGACACGCAAAATCTATTAACTTTTCCAGCGGGAGATTTATTATCACATATTCCGCCACAACTCAAAGCATATGATTGGATGACGTCGTTTTTAATGAGCTGCACAGGGAGAGAGAGGATGGAGGAGGGAGGAAGAGGCTGGGTGAGGGAGGAAAAAGAGAGGGGAGGGAGGAGGAGGATGGGGGAGGGAGAAAGAGGATGAGGGGAGAGGATGAGGATAGGGAGGGAGAAAATATTGGGGAAGGGAGGAAGAGGATGAGGAGGAAGGTATAGGATGGGGGCGGAAGGTTGAGGATGAGGGAGAGAGGAAGAGAATGGGGCGGAAGGAAAGTTTCAGGGTAGGGAGGAAGAGGATGGGTGGGGAAGGAAAATAATAAGAGAGGGAGGAAGAGGATGGGGGAAGGAGTAAGAGGATCGGGGAGGGAGGAGGAGGATGGGAGAGGGAGGTAGAGAATGGGGAGAGAGGAACAGAATGGGGGAGGAAGGAAAAGGATGAAAGAGGGAGGAAAATGAGGCCAGAATCAGAAGGGAATGGGACTGTAAAAATATAGCTTTGAGGTGAGGAAAAGGGAAAACATGTACAGTATAGGGAATGAGAACAACGGAGAGGGTGAGAGGGAGAGGAAGGCCAGGGTCGGGAATGGGAAAAGGGGGACAGATATATATAGGCCACACAGCTTCAGGGTAAGTAAGGGCAGGGGGAGGGAAGAGCGGGAGAGGAATTTTCATCAGTGCTTTATAAGGTTATGATAATATAATTCCGCGGATGTGTAATTACTGTCATCCGATATTAATGGTTTGATCTTTTTCATGTAACGGTATTGTGTGTGTGTGTGTGTGTGTGTGTGTGTGTGTGTGTGTGTGTGTGTGTGTGTGTGTGTGCAGAGGGGAGCGGACACGTTTCCTGAGGTACGGTTCGAAAAATGAGGGACAGGCAGAGGAAGGATGCCGCATGACTTACTGAACGCCTTCCATTCCCTTTTCCTTCCTCTTCGGGTGTTGAGCTTGGCTGACCCCGTTCCCCACCTTCCCATCTCGCCCCTCCCTCCCTAAAATCTTTCGCCCTTTCTTCCTCTCGCCACCCACTCCCACCCTCCTTATCGTTCCTTCTCATTCTTCCTTCACTCGCTCACTCATGTCCTCCCATCAGCTCTTCATTCTTTCCATCCCTTCGTTCTTTACACCAATCACCCATTTTATTTTTCTTCCCCTTCTTTTTTCAACCCCTCAACCCTTACAATTTCTTCCTTTCCTTCTTTTCCACTTCCATTATCTAATACAATCATACCTCACGTTTCTTTTATTCTTTCCTTCTTCACCCACTAACCCAATACGATATCTAACCTTCTCCTTAAGTAGCTCACTCCCTCAAATATTCCTCTTTCATCGATCTTTCACCCCGTCATCCCCTTTATTCTTCCCCTCCACTAGTGTCATCACCCAATCATTTTCACCCACTCCTCTATACGTCATCCCTTCTTCCCTCACCTCACTCCCCCTCCCCGTTCTTTCCGTCACCCTCCAACCTCCGCCAGTCTTCCCCTCTCCTCACTGCTCCGTCAGCCCCCCGCTGGCCGCCGCCCCCCACTAAATCATCGGACATTAATCGCCTTCGGAAGCTGAGCCGTAAATCCCACGTCTCTTCCCAGCGCTCCATCACGCCGGAGTCCCGCTGTTCTGGGCTTTTTTGTGCGGGCGTCGGCGGGGGCGGCGGTGGGAGTCCCTGTTCCGAGGTTATTTATCGGTAGCGCTCCAGGATTTCCGAGATTAGCTATTTTCTGTGTCTTTTTTTAATGCACATACACGACTGACGATTATTTCTGTGTCTACCGATAAATTATTGAGGTTGGTGTGGCCCGTTTTTTTGTAGTTGGGTTCCCCTCGTCCTCCTCTCTCTTGTTTTTTTTGTTGTTGTTGTTTTTCTGCTCTCCCGGTCTTTTTTCTCTTTCCACGGTTAATGAAGCTTGTCCGTCGATCGTTGAGTGAGTTCGTCGATGACTCTTTTTCATCTCTCTCTCTCTCTCTCTCTCTCTCTCGTTCACTCACTCATTTTTCTCGTTCCACGCAAAAATATGAAAATAGACAAAGTATACATGTAAGCCTCCAACAAATAAAAAATTAACTCACCTGCAGTATTCAACGTGTGTGTGTGTGTGTGTGTGTGTGTGTGTGTGTGTGTGTGTGTGTGTGTGTGTGTGTGCATGCAGCTACGTTTGAGTGACCTTTCTCGATGGTGCCTTTATCCCCTGCCCATTTTTACAGTGCATGGCCCGCTTCGTGATAATGGACGCGTATACAATTTGAAAACAACAACACTGTCCCCCCGAACGGCTGAATGAGAGGTGACCGAGGGCAGAACGGCTGATCACTGAATCGTTCACTACGCGTTCATCGATGCACGAGGGCGGATAAACGATACAATGGACAAAACTCAATGAAAATATTTAGCCAGGAGCGCAAACAAAGCAAAATAAACAGCACGTGTGGGGGAGAGTTTTAGTGGTGGATGTTGTTCCCGCGCTCAGGTCAGGGCGCGGGACACAGCCATGGACGTCGCCGGGTCGTGGAACACATACATTGGAGTGCTGTGCGTTTTCTGCCGTGAATGTTTTCGGTCAATAGTAGAGAGCGGTGCTCGGGTGGCGCTCTCAGGGGGGATCATGGTAGACACACGGGCTTACAAACAGACACAGACACGGAAAATGACACACGGACAATGACACACGGATATACTGAGACACACACACACACACACACACACACACACACACACACACACACGGTATGAAGAGAGAGGATGTCTGGAGTGTACAATAAAGGAGGACGAGAGAGAGAGAGAGAGAGAGAGAGAGAGAGAGAGAGAGAGAGAGAGAGAGAGAGAGAGAGAGAGAGAGAGAGAGAGAGAGAGAGAGAGAGAGAGAGAGAGAGAGAGAAAGGGGTGGAGATGGAAACAGGAAGGGGAATTAACAGAGGGGGAAGGAGAGACAACCAGGGTCTGCAGCTTCTCAATTAGCAGCGGAATGTTGGCGGCGAAGGGGCGACAGAGACACCAAAGTTCATAAGTGCTTGGGCAGCCTTGGCAACACACACACACACACACACACACACACACACACACATACACAGCATAACCAGCACTAACTACCCTACAGTCCCTTTCATTGATTGCACCCTACAACATCTTAGGGGCTTCAGTATGATTACGGACGATGCTCAACACAAGATCTGAAGTATTTGGTTAATTTTAGACAACGACAATAACATCATCACATTCGTAGCCACAGTAGTTTGTCGTGTTGTCGCATGTCACACACCGTTTGTTTATAGGATTAAAAATGCAACGGGTTTTTTTTCCCTCGTCCTCCCCTTTGCAATATCATTTAGCTTGGTCAACGGTTTTTGTATGGAAATGAAAACGATTTAATTATTTACCTCAGTTTTCACAGCGCACGAGCTGAAAAAACACGGTGAAAATAAACCAAAACAAACAGTTGGGAGTAGGGAGAGTATTATTATAAAGTTGTGCGGTCACGCTCTTGATTTTTTTATGATGAAATGAAGGGCCGTAATAGAGGCAGATCCGGGCTAACTAGGTCGCCGCAGAAAGTCGAGTCAGACGTGCCGGGAATGCGGTTTATATTTAGTAATTATGCTCGCAGCGGACAAAACATATCATTCTATTTTGGTGCATCTTTATTCTCTCTCTCTCTCTCTCTCTCTCTCTCTCTCTCTCTGTCTATTTAATTCATTCTCCCTCATCCCTACCTCTCAGCCATATTTCTATCTCCGTTTTATATTCTTTCTCCTTCTCCTCTTCCTATTTCTCCTCCTCCTCTTTTTTTTTTCATTCCTCTCCTCCATTGTTATCTACTTCTTCCTGCTAAGTCAACTCTCAGGTATTTGTCATTCGTTTTACCGCTCTGAACAGGTAAACGTCACACCAGCATCGATAGCGGTTCGAACTACAGCAGCAAAAACAACCATCACCGTCACCACCATCACGGCACCACTCCATCAGAAGGAAAAAATACGAGTAAACAAATAATCCATGCTTTCATTGCCTGGTGAGGAAATGACAGTGCGACGAGAAAGAGAAAACAACAGAACAGGATCAATATTCAATACCTAACAAAAGAAAAAGAGAGTAGAGCTGTTATTGGCTTTCCGTCACGCTCTGCGGGGTAATTGGCTTTTTTGTTGTATCAAACCAATTTTCAAAGTTACTGCCACCGCCGAGGATGAGCTGTAATTGGCGAGTATTGAAAACAGGACCAGAAAGCGCCGGGGGAAGAGGGAGAAAGAGAAGGAAATGGAGAAGAAAAAGCATATGTGTATTGGGAAGTGAAGGGGGTTTGTGTGTGTGTGTGTGTGTGTGAGAGAGAGAGAGAGAGAGAGAGAGAGAGAGAGAGAGAGAGAGAGAGAGAGAGAGAGAGAGAGAGAGAGAGAGAGAGAGAGAGAGAGAGAGAGAGAGAGAGAGAGAGAGAGAGAGAGAGAGAGACTAGGAAGAAGATAGTGTATCGATTAAAAAAAAAAGGAAGGGAGAAATAAGAGGAGGAAGATTAGAAGTAAAAAAAGAATGAGGCAATTTCAGATATGGATTTTTGCATTTTATATTCCCGGAGATCCACACAATAGGGAAAGAAGAAAAAAAAGAGCAATAACAACATCGCCGCTGGAAATTCCTGTCTTATCACCACCATCATCACCACCACCATCATCACCACCATTATCACCTCCCTCACCCCCACACCCATATACTTTCTCCCACCTCAAAATATAAAATGAAAAAAGCTCGCATCTCGTGGGTCGGTACACTCTGGATTTTCCCCTAAAACCCATCTTGACTAACGAACCAATTAACGAAGTTTGAAATATTCAGATTAAAACACTAATAGATTTTCTCCCCTTCCCGTCTCGCGCGGTAAACAAGCTTCGGTGACGTCACTCTAACCCGGGCATGTGATTGGCTGCTAAGCGGATTATCTAGCCAATAAGATGCAACGTAGATGATCGAGAGATGCCTGATGTTAAGGGACTATGTCTGGTGTGTGTGTGTGTGTTACGAAGCTCCAACTGAAAATCCTTACATATACGTCTTTTTCAATCAATTAACCTGAAGATATATTAATAACCCTTATAGTGCCGGAGCCGCCCGGGTTGCTTGGCAAGTAGACTGCCATGAACCACCCGGGCGGCTTTTCACCCACCCTTTATTTTGTTCCATCACTGTGCGTTTATAATAATTATTACGGTATATTTTTTATAGGTAAACATCCTCAATAATTAAACTTCATCATTCGAAACCTTATATGCTTGTTAGTAATGGATAGTCTGTAAAAGAATAAACTATGCATAAAGCTACTTTTGATGATGTCGGCACGAGCGATATTATGCTATTGGATGTTACATTATTTTGAATTACCTCTCCAGTAGGAATGTACTTTGCCCTTTAGACTGATGATCTTATAAACAAACACATTTTTTCATTCTACAACAATTACAATAAACTATATATATATATATATATATATATATATATATATATATATATATATATATATATATATATATATATATATATATATATATATATATATATATATATATATATATATATATATATATATATATATATATATATATATATATATATATATATATATATATATATATATATATATATATATATATATATATATATATATATATATATATATATATATATATATATATATATATATATATATATATATATATATATATATATCCATTGTCTTCGTACGCAGCTGAAGCTTTTCACAGGACGCCTCGCGGAAGGAGGGCGAGAAGGGACGCACTGTAAGTTATTCCTTCAACTCGAAATAGATTGCAAACGTGTTGTCGTACAAAAGAGATGAAATTGCCGTATAAGAGCTTATTCTGTCAAACATTTAATGCTCATATATACAACAAACACATTGACCCCAGATAAGTTAGTAGCTATTTAGTGAGGAAGTTGCATAACAGATCCCAATGACATGTTTCACGAAATGCCTCCAACTTTTCTGGAGTCGATGTGTTTGTTGTGCTGTGTACTAATAAATTTTTGACAGAATAAGCTCTGACACGGCAATTTCATCTCTTATGTAATGCAACACGTACGTTTGCAATCTACTCCGAGGTGGAAGGATAACTTCAGTGCGTCCCTTCTCGCCTTCCGTCCGCTGGACTTTCCGCACTTCAAGTTTTCAGTTTTATCTGTAGTTCACCTATCTTGCGTAATAGTTACTTCTTTCTTTCATCAATAAACTTAGAATGGTAGTGCATTGGAACTGTAATGAATAAATTTGAAATTAACAAATATAAATAACATAAGACGAGTATAAAAATAGTTCAAAGCGGTTGTTATGAATGTTTACAAAGCTTTACTTCATTTGGATTATTTTTACAGAATTACCATTACATTGAAGAAGAAAAAATAACAGCTGACATAAAACTCTCCTGAACAGGATAATATTATCAGAGTTTAGGTAACACAATTACTATATACACACACACACACACCCACACACACACACCCACACATATATATATATATATATATATATATATATATATATATATATATATATATATATATATATATATATATATATATATATATATATATATATATATATATATATATATATATATATATATATATATATATATATATATATATATATATATATATATATATATATATATATATATATATATATATATATATATATATATATATATATATATATATATATATATATATATATATATATATATATATATATATATATAGAATATAAAAAAAGTAAAGACAGTGTGGGTTAAAAAAGGACGAAAAATTAATGATAATATATTTTTGAGCAGTGAGAAATCTGAGAAGAGATTAATGAGGAAAATGGCATATGAAGGTTAAAAATGGTCTATGAAATCCGCTTGTATGTAGCGCACTCAGTTTCAGAGCTTAAAATGGACTAAAACTAATGATAATATATTATTGAGCGGTGGAAACCATTGGAAGCAGATATTAATAAGTAAAATGGCATATAAATGTAGAAATTATAACATGAAATCCAGTATTTACGGCACGCACTCTGTTTAAGAGCTTAAAAAAGGACGAAAAAGTAATGATAATATATTTTTGAGCATTAAAATTTATTAGAAGCAGAAATAAATGAGGAAAATGATATATGAATGTTAAAATTATATGAAAATCAGTTTTTAAGTAACGTAATCAGTTTCAGAACTTAAAAAAGGACAAAAAGCCAAACATAATATATTTCAGAGCATTGGAAATCATTAGAAGCAGGAATTAACAAGAAAAATGGAATATGAAGGTTAAAATTTTAATATGAAATCCTGTTTTAATGTAGCGTACTAAGTTTCAAAGCTTAAAAAAATAAGTAAAAACAATTAATAATATATGTTTGGGCAGTGAAAATTATTAGAAGCAAAAATTAATAAAGAAAATGGCCTATGAAGTTTGAAATTGTATAATGTTCGGTTTTTATGTAGCGTACTCATTTTCAGAGCTTAAAAAAGGACTAAAACCAATAATAATATATTTCTGAGCCGTGGAAATAATTAAGAGATAATTTTTTATTTACCGTACTTATATATATATATATATATATATATATATATATATATATATATATATATATATATATATATATATATATATATATATATATATATATATATATATATATATATATATATATATATATATATATATATATATATATATATATATATATATATATATATATATATATATATATATATATATATATATATATATATATATATATATATATATATATATATATATATATATATATATATATATATATATATATATATATATATATATATATATATATATATATATATATATATATATATATATATATATATATATATATATATATATATATATATATATATATATATATATATATATCACTTTAATTTACGGTACTTAATGTAATCCAGTGTAACGAAGATTTATTTTTGTTTTTCTCTTTACTCCGGCCAAGAATTATTAACGTCGCCAACACTAAAACCGTCCGATATGTTTTTTCTTAACTGTCTTTTAAGAGGAAAACACGAGTAAAACAAAGACGAAAATTAAAGAAAATAAAAAAATACAGGAATTGTATGTACTCCCTTTATTTATTAGGGTTCTTCTGTAAATTTCTCAACCGCTGAAATATTTTTCTTAGCAACTGGATCAACTATATACAACCTCCTTTTATTTATTAGGGTTTTTGTACTGTAAATTTTCTACCGCTGAAATATTTGTCTTAGAAACTATATATATATATATATATATATATATATCTATATATATATCTCTATATATATATATATATATTTATCTATATATATATATATATATATATATATATATATATATATATATATATATATATAAAATATATATATATATATATATATATATATATATATATATATATAAAGGTTGAAAAAAAGAGGGCGTTTAGATAGTTTATCAGTTGCTAAGAAAAATATTACAGCTTTAGAGAAGTTAGTACAAGAAAAAATCCTAATAGATAAAAGTAGATTGTATATAGTTTATTCATTTAATAAGAACAAATATTTCAGCGGTAGAGAAATTTACGGAAGAAGCCTAATAAATAAAGGAGGTTGAAAGAAGAGAATAGCGTTTTAGATACTATAATAAATAAAAGGAGGTTGTATATAGTTAATCAGTTGCTAAGAAAAATATTGCAGCGCTAGAAATTTACAGAAGAAAAGCCTAATAAATAAAATGAGGTTGAAAGAAGAGGATAGCGTTAAGATAGTTGTTCAGTTGCTAAGAGAGATATTACAGCGTTAGAGAAATTTAAAAGAAAAAGCCTAATAATAAAAAGGTTATATATATATATATATATATATATATATATATATATATATATATATATATATATATCTATATATATATATATATATATATATATATATATATATATATATATATATATATATATCCAGTATAACGAAGATTTATATTTTTGTTTTCTTTAGTCCGGCAAGAATTATTAACGTCGCCAACACCAAAACCGTCAGATATGTTTTCTTAACTGTCTTTTAAGAGGAAAACACGAGTAAAACAAAGACGAAAAGGAAAGAAAAGAAAAAATACAGGAATAGTATGTACTTCTTTATTTATTAGGGTTCTTCTGTAAATTTCTCAACCTGAAATATTTTCTTAGCATCTGGGTCAACTCTATACCCCGTCCTTTTATTTATTAGGGTTTTTTACTGTAAATTTTCTACCGCAGAAATATTTATCTTAAAGACTGCATCCACTATATATAAATATATATATATATATATATATATATATATATATATATATATATATATATATATATATATATATATATATATATATATAATTTGAACAAGAAAAAGCCTAATAAAAAAAAAATAGGTTGTATATAGTTTATTCAGTTGCTAAGAAAAAATATTTCAGCAGTAGAGAAATTTACGGAAGAAGCCTAATAAATAAAGGGAGGTTGAAAGAAGAGAATAGCGTTTTAGATACTATAATAAATAAAAGGAGGTTGTATATAGTTAATCAGTTGCTAAGAAAAATATTGCAGCGCTAGAGAAATTTACAGAAGAAAAAGCCTAATAAATAAAATGAGGTTGAAAGAAGAGAATAGCGTTAAGATAGTTGTTCAGTTGCTATGAGAGATATTACAGCGTTAGAAAAATTTACAGAAAAAAAGCCTAATCAATAAAAGGAGGTTAAAGGAAGAGGATAGTGCATATATATATATATATATATATATATATATATATATATATATATATATATATATATATATATATATATATATATATATATATATATATATATATATATATATATATATATACGTAATGTAATCCAGTATAACGAAGATTTATTTTTGTTTTTCTCTTTAGTCCGGCCAAGAATTATTAACGTCGCCAACACCAAAACCGTCAGATATGTTTTTTCTTAACTGTCTTTTAAGAGGAAAACACGAGTAAAACAAAGACGAAAAGGAAAGAAAAGAAAAAATACAGGAATAGTATGTACTCCCTTTATTTATTAGGGTTCTTCTGTAAATTTCTCAACCGCTGAAATATTTTTCTTAGCAACTGGATCAACTATATACAACCTCCTTTTATTTATTAGGGTTTTTGTACTGTAAATTTTCTACCGCTGAAATATTTGTCTTAGAAACTGGATCAACTATATATATATATATATATATATATATATATATATATATATATATATATATATATATATATATATATATATATATATATATATATATATATATATATATATATATATTTGTGAGGTAGAGAAATTTACAGAGGAAGCCAAATAAATTAAAGAAGGTTGAAGGAAAAGGAGGGCGTTTACATAGTTTATCAGTTGCTAAGAAAAATATTACAGTGTTAGAGAAGTTTGTACAAGAAAAAGACTAATAAAAAAAAAGTAGGTTGTATATAGTTTATTCAGTTGCTAAGAAAAAATATTTCAGCGGTAGAGAAATTTACGGAAGAAGCCTAATAAATAAAGGGAGGTTGAAAGAAGAGAATAGCGTTTTAGATACTATAATAAATAAAAGGAGGTTGTATATAGTTAATCAGTTGCTAAGAAAAATATTGCAGCGCTAGAGAAATTTACAGAAGAAAAAGCCTAATAAATAAAATGAGGTTGAAAGAAGAGGATAGCGTTAAGATAGTTGTTCAATTGCTAAGAGAGATATTACAGCGTTAGAGAAATTTACAGAAAAAAAAGCCTAATAAATAAAAGGAGGTCAAAAGAAGAGGATATATATATATATATATATATATATATATATATATATATATATATATATATATATATATATATATATATATATATATATATATATATATACATATATATACATATATATATATATATATATATATATATATATATATATATATATATATATATATATATATATATATATATATATATATATATATATATATATATATATATATATATATATATATATATATATATATATATATATATATATATATATTTTTCTTAACTGTCTTTTAAGAGGAAAACACGAGTAAAACAAAGACGAAGAGGAAAGAAAAGAAAAAAATACAGGAATAGTATTTATTAGGGTTCTTCTGTAAATTTCTCAACCGCTGAAATATTTTTCTTAGCAACTGGATCAACTATATACAACCTCTTTTTATTTATTAGTGTTTTTGTACTGTAAATTTTCTATATACATATAATATATATATATATATATATATATATATATATATATATATATATATATATATATATATATATATATATATATATATATATATATATATGTATATATATATATATATATATATATATAAGACAAATATTTGTGAGGTAGAGAAATTTACAAAGAAAGCCAAATAAATTAAAAGAGGTTGAAGGAAAAGGAGGGCGTTTACATAGTTTATCAGTTGCTAAGAAAAATATTACAGCGTTAGAGAAGTTTGTACAAGAAAAAGCCTATTCAATAAAAGTAGATTGTATATAGTTTATTCAGTTGCTAAGAAAAAATATTTCAGCGGTAGAGAAATTTACGGAAGAAGCCTAATAAATAATGGGAGGTTGAAAGAAGATAATAGCGTTTTAGATACTATAATAAATAAAAGGAGGTTGTATATAGTTAATCAGTTGCTAAGAAAAATATTGCAGCGCTAGAGAAATTTACAGAAGAAAAACCCTAAAAAATAAAATGAGGTTGAAAGAAGAGGATAGCGTTAAGATAGTTGTTCAGTTGCTAAGAGAGATATTACAGCGTTAGAGAAATTTACAGAAGAAAAGGCCTAATAAATAAAAGGAGGTTAAAGGAAGAGAGTAGCGTATATATATATATATATATATATATATATATATATATATATATATATATATATATATATATATATATATATATATATATATATATATATATATATATATATATATATATATATATATATATATATATATATATATATATATATATATATCTATATATCTATATAATCCAGTATAACGAAGATTTATTTTTGTTTTTCTCTTTAGTCCGGCCAAGAATTATTAACGTCGCCAACACCAAAACCGTCAGATATATGTTTTTTGAACTGTATTTTAAGAGAAAAACACGAGTAAAACAAAGACGAAAAGGAAAGAAAAGAAAAAAATACAGGAATAGTATGTACTCCCTTTATTTATTAGGGTTCTTCTGTAAATTTCTCAACCGCTGAAATATTTTTCTTAGCAACTGGATCAAGTATATACAACCTCCTTTTATTTATTAGGGATTTTGTACTGTAAATTTTCTTAGAAACTGGATCAACTATATATATATATATATATATATATATATATATATATATATATATATATATATATATATATATATATATATATATATATATATATATATATATATATATATATAGGATATATATATAAATAGGAGGATATATATAAATATATATATATGTTTAGATAGTTTATCAGTTGCTAAGAAAAATATTACAGCGTTAGAGAAGTTTGTACAAGAAAAAAAGCCAAATCAATAAAAATAGATTGTATATAGTTTATTCAGTTGCTAAGAAAAAATATTTCAGCGGTAGAGAAATTTACGGAAGAAGCCTAATAAATAAAGGGAGGTTGAAAGAAGAGAATAGCGTTTTAGATACTATAATAAATAAAAGGAGGTTGTATATAGTTAATCAGTTGCTAAGAAAAATATTGCAGCGCTAGAGAAATTTACAGAAGAAAAAGCCTAATAAATAAAATGAGGTTGAAAGAAGAGGATAGCGTTAAGATAGTTGTTCAGTTGCTAAGAGAGATATTACAGCGTTAGAGAAATTTACAGAAGAAAAAGCCTAATAATAAAAGGAGGTTAAAGGAAGAGGATAGCGTATATATATATATATATATATATATATATATATATATATATATATAT
>NC_066516.1:25581913-25586913 GCF_024679095.1 Eriocheir sinensis
GATCAACTATATACAACCTCCTTTTATTTATTAGGGTTTTTGTACTGTAAATTTTCTACCGCTGAAATATTTGTCTTAGAAACTGGATCAACTATATATATATATATATATATATATATATATATATATATATATATATATATATATATATATATATATATATATATATATATATATATATATATATATAAAATATTTGTGAGGTAGAGAAATTTACAGAGGAAGCAAAATAAATTAAAAGAGGTTGAAGGAAAAGGAGGGCTAAGAAAAATATTACAGCGTTAGAGAAGTTTGTACAAGATAAAAAAGCCTAATAAATAAAAGTAGATTGTATATAGTTTATTCAGTTGCTAAGAAAAAATATTTCAGCGGTAGAGAAATTTACGGAAGAAGCCTAATAAATAAAGGGAGGTTGAAAGAAGAGAATAGCGTTTTAGATACTATAATAAATAAAAGGAGGTTGTATATAGTTAATCAGTTGCTAAGAAAAATATTGCAGCGCTTTACAGAAGAAAAAGCCTAATAAATAAAATGAGGTTGAAGGAAGAAGATAGCGTTAAGATAGTTGTTCACTTGCTAAGAGATATTACAGCGTTAGAGAAATTTACGGAAGAAAAAGTCAAATAAATGAAAGGCGTTTAAAGGAAGAGGATAACGTATATATATATATATATATATATATATATATATATATATATATATATATATATATATATATATATATATATATATATATATATATATATATATATATATATATATATATATATATATATATATATATATATCTATATATATATCTATATATATATATATCTATATACGTAATGTAATCCAGTATAACTAAGATTTATTTTTGTTTTTTTCTTCAGTCCGGCCAAGAATTATTAACGTCCTCAGCACCAAAACCGTCCGAAATGTTTTTTCTTAACTGTCTTTTAAGAGGAAAACACGAGTAAAACAAAGACGAAAAGGAAAGAAAAGAAAAAATACAGGAATAGTATGTACCTCACTTTATTTATTAAGGTTCTTCTGTAAATTTCTCAACCGCTGAAATATTTTTCTTAGCAACTGGATCAACTATATACAACCTCCTTTTATTTATTAGGGTTTTTGTTCTGTATATTTTCTACCGCTGAAATATTTGTCTATATATACATATATATATATATATATATATATATATATATATATATATATATATATATATATATATATATATATATATATATATATATAATTGGTCCAGTGGGTAAGAAAAATATTTGTGAGGTAGAGAAATTTACAGAGGAAGCCAAATAAATAAAAGGAGGTTGAAGGAAAAGGAGGGCGTTTAGATAGTTTATCAGTTGCTAAGAAAAATATTACAGCGTTAGAGAAATTTGTACAAGAAAAAAGCCTAAAAATAAAAGTAGGTTGTATATAGTTTATTCAGTTGCTAAGAAAAAATATTTCAGCGGTAGAGAAATTTACGGAAGAAGCCTAATAAATAAAGGGAGGTTGAAAGAAGAGAATAGCGTTTTAGATACTATAATAAATAAAAGGAGGTTGTATATAGTTAATCAGTTGCTAAGAAAAATATTGCAGCGCTAGAGAAATTTACAGAAGAAAAAGCCTAATAAATAAAATGAGGTTGAAAGAAGAGGATAGCGTTAAGATAGTTGTTCAGTTGCTAAGAGAGATATTACAGCGTTAGAGAAATTTACAGAAGAAAAAGCCTAATAAATAAAAGGAGGTTAAAGGAAGAGAATATATATATATATATATATATATATATATATATATATATATATATATATATATATATATATATATATATATATATATATATATATATATATATATAGATATATATACGTAATGTAATCCAGTATAGCGAAGATTTATTTTTGTTTTTCTCTTTAGTCCGGCCAAGAATTATTAACGTCGCCAACACCAAAACCGTCAGATATGTTTTTTCTTAACTGTCTTTTAAGAGGAAAACACGAGTAAAACAAAGACGAAAAGGAAAGAAAAGAAAAAAATACAGGAATAGTATGTACTCCCTTTATTTATTAGGGTTCTTCTGTAAATTTCTCAACCGCTGAAATATTTTTCTTAGCAACTGGATCAACTATATAGAACCTACTTCTATTTATTAGGGTTTTTGTAAATTTTCTATATATATATATATATATATATATATATATATATATATATATATATATATATATATATATATATATATATATATATATATGTATATATAAGAAAAATATTTGTGAGGTAGAGAAATTTACAGAGGAAGCCAAATAAATAAAAGGAGGTTGAAGGAAAAGGAGGGCGTTTAGATAGTCTATCAGTTGCAAAGAAAAATATTACAGCGTTACAGAAATTTGTACAAGAAAAAAGCCTAATAATAAAAGTACGTTGTATATAGTTTATTCATTTGCTAAGAAAAATATTTCAGCGGTAGAGAAATTCACGGAAGAAGCCTAATAAATAAAGGGAGGCTGAAAGAAGAAAATAACGTTTTAGATACTATAATAAATAAAAGGAGATTGTGTATAGTTAATCAGTTGCTAAGAAAAATATTGCAGCGCTAGAGAAATTTACAGAAGAAAAAGCCTAATAAATAAAATGAGGTTGAAAGAAGAGGATAGCGTTAAGATAGTTGTTCAGTTGCTAAGAGAGATATTACAGCGTTAGAGAAATTTACAGAAGAAAAAGCCTAATAAATAAAAGGAGGTTAAAGGAAGAGGATAGCGTATATATATATATATATATATATATATATATATATATATATATATATATATATATATATATATATATATATATATATATATATATATATATATATATATATATATATATATACGTATATGTAATCCAGTATAACGAAGATTTATTTTTGTTTTTTCTTTAGTCCGGCAAGAATTATTAACGTCGCCAACACCAAAACCGTCAGATATGTTTTTCTTAACTGTCTTTTTAAGAAAACACGAGTAAAACAAAGACGAAAAGGAAAGAAAAGAAAAAATACAGGAATAGTATGTACTTCCTTTATTTATTAGGTTCTTCTGTAAATTTCTCAACCATGAAATATTTTTCTTAGCAACTGGATCAACTATATACAACCTCCTTTTATTATATATTTTTATATATATATATATATATATATATATATATATATATATATATATATATATATATATATATATATATATATATATATATATATATATATATATATATATATATATATATATATATATATTTGGTCCAGTGGCTAAAAAAAATATTTGTGAGGTAGAGAAATTTCCAGAGGAAGCCAAAAATATGAAAGGAGGTTGAAGAAAATTGAGGGCGTTTAGATAGTTCATCAGTTGCTAAGTAAAATATTACAGCGTTAGAGAAATTTGTACAAGAAAAAAGCCTAATAAATAAAAGTAGATTGTATATAGTTTATTCAGTTGCTAAGAAAAAATATTTCAGCGGTAGAGAAATTTACGGAAGAAGCCTAATAAATAAAGGGAGGTTGAAAGAAGAGAATAGCGTTTTAGATACTATAATAAATAAAAGGAGGTTGTATATAGTTAATCAGTTGCTAAGAAAAATATTGCAGCGCAAGATAAATTTACAGAAGAAAATGACTAATAAATAAAATGAGGTTGAAAGAAGAGGATAGCGTTAAGATAGTTGTTCAGTTGCTAAGAGAGCTATTACAGCGTTAGAGAAATTTACAGAAGAAAAAGCCTAATAAATAAAAGGAGGTTAAAGGAAGAGGATAGCGTATATATATATATATATATATATATATATATATATATATATATATATATATATATATATATATATATATATATATATATATATATATATATATATATATATATATATATATATATATATATATATATATATATATATATATATATGTAATTCAGTATAACGAAGATTTATTTTTGTTTTTCTCTTTAGTCCGGCCAAGAATTATTAACGTCGCCAACACCAAAACCGTCAGATATGTTTTTTCTTAACTGTCTTTTAAGAGGAAAACACGAGTAAAACAAAGACGAAAAGGAAAGAAAAGAAAAAATACAGGAATAGTATGTACTCCCTTTATTTATTAGGGTTCTTCTGTAAATTTCTCAACCGCTGAAATATTTTTCTTAGCAACTGGATCAACTATATACAACCTCCTTTTATTTATTAGGGTTTTTGTTCTGTAAATTTTCTACCGCTGAAATATTTGTCTTAGAAACTGGATCAACTATATATATATATATATATATATATATATATATATATATATATATATATATATATATATATATATATATATATATATATATATTTATATATATATAGTAAGAAAAATATTTGTGAGGTAGAGAAATTTACAGAGAGGAAGCCAAATAAATTAAAGGAGGTTGAAGGAAAAGGAGGGCGTTTAGATAGTTTATCAGTTGCTAAAAAATATTACAGCGTTAGAGAATTTGTACAAGAAAAAAAGCTAATAAATAAAAGTAGATTGTATATAGTTGATACAGTTTCTAAGAAAAATATTTGAGAGTTAGAGAAATTTACGGAAGAAGCCTAAAATATAAAGGGAGGTTGAAAGAAGAGAATAACGTTTCAGACACTATAATAAATAAAAGGAGGTTGTATATAGTTAATAAGTTTCTAAGAAAAATATTGCAGCGCTAGAGATTTTTACAGAAGAAAAAGCCTGATAAATAAAATGAGGTTGAAAGAAGAGGATAGCGTTAAGAGAGATATTGCAGCGTTAGAAAAATTTACAAAAGAAAAAGCCTAATAAATAAAAGGAGGTTAAAGGAAGAGGATTGCGTATATATATATATATATATATATATATATATATATATATATATATATATATATATATATATATATATATATATATATATATATATATATATATATATATATATATATATATATATATATATATATATATACGTAATGTAATCCAGTATAACGAAGATATATTTTTG
>NC_066516.1:25589413-25596913 GCF_024679095.1 Eriocheir sinensis
GAAATTTGTAAAAGAAAAAAGCCTAATAAATAAAAGTAGGTTGTATATAGTTTATTCAGTTGCTAAGAAAAAATATTTCAGCGGTAGAGAAATTTACGGATGAAGCCTAATAAATAAAGGGAGGTTGAAAGAAGAGAATAGCGTTTTAGATACTATAATAAATAAAAGGAGGTTGTATATAGTTAATCAGTTGCTAAGAAAAATATTGCAGCGCTAGAGAAATTTACAGAAGAAAAAGCCTAATAAATAAAATGAGGTTGAAAGAAGAGGATAGCGTTAAGATAGTTGTTCAGTTGCTAAGAGAGATATTACAGCGTTAGAGAAATTTACAGAAGAAAAAGCCTAATAAATAAAAGGAGGTTAAAGGAAGAGGATAGCGTATATATATATATATATATATATATATATATATATATATATATATATATATATATATATATATATATATATATATATATATATATATATATATATATATATATATATATATATATATATATATATATATATATATATATATATATATATATATATATAATGTAATCCAGTATAAAGAAGATTTATTTTTGTGTTTTTCTTTATTACGGACAATAATTATAAACGTCATCAAAACAAAACTCGTCAGATATGTCTATTCTTACATTTCTTTTAAGATTAAAACACTAGTAAAACAAAGACGAAAAGGAAAGAAAAGAAAAAAATACAAGAATAGTATGTACCTCTTTATTTATTAGGGTTCTTCTATAAATTTCTCAAACGGTGCAATATTTTCCTTAGCAAGTGGATCATATATATATATATATATATATATATATATATATATATATATATATATATATATATATATATATATATATATATATATATATATATAATTGGTCCAGTGACTAACAAAAAAAAATTGTGAGGTAGAAAAATTTACAGAGGAAGCCAAATAAATTAAAGGAGGTTGAAGGAAAAGGAGGGCGTTTAGATAGTTTATCAGTTGCTAAGAAAAATGTTACAGCGTTAGAGAAATTTGTACAAGAAAAAAGCTAATATATATAAGTAGATTGTATATAGTTTATTCAGTCGATAAGAAAAAATATTTCAGCAGTAGAAAAATTTACGGAAGAAGCCTAATAAATAAAGGGAGGTTGAAAGAAGAGAATAGCGTTTTAGATACTATAATAAATAAAAGGAGGTTGTATATAGTTAATCAGTTGCTAAGAAAAATATTGCAGCGCTAGAGAAATTTACAGAAGAAAAAGCCTAATAAATAAAATGAGGTTGAAAGAAGAGGATATCGTTAAGATAGTTGTTCAGTTGCTAAGAGAGATATTACAGCGTTAGAGAAATTTACAGAACAAACGGCCTAATAAATAAAAGGAGGTTAAAGGAATAGGATAGCGTATATATATATATATATATATATATATATATATATATATATATATATATATATATATATATATATATATATATATATATATATATATATATATATATATATATATATATATATATATATATATATATATATATATATATATATATATATATATATATATATACGTAATGTAATCCAGTATAACGAAGATTTATTTTGTTTTTCTTTAGTCCGGCCAAGAATTATTAACGTCGCAACACCAAAACCGTCAGATATGTTTTTTTAACTGTCTTTTAAGAGGAAAACACGAGTAAAACAAAGACGAAAAGGAAAGAAAAGAAAAAATACAGGAATAGTATGTACTCCTTTATTTATTAGGGTTCTTCTGTAATTTCTCAACCGCTGAAATATTTTCTTAGCAACTGGATCAACTATATAACCTCCTTTTATTTATTATATATATATATATATATATATATATATATATATATATATATATATATATATATACATATATATATATATATATATATATATATATATATATATATATATATATATATATATATAAAGGGAGTTGAAGGAAAAGGAGGCGTTTAGATAGTTTATCAGTTGCTAAGAAAATATTACAGCGTTAGAGAAATTTGTACAAGAAAAAGCTAATAAATAAAAGTAGGGTATAGTTTATTCAGTTGCTAAGAAAAAATATTTCAGCAGTAGAGAAGTTTACGGAAGAAGCCTAATAAATAAAGGGAGGTTGAAAGAAGAGAATAGCGTTTTAGATACTATAATAAATAAAAGGAGGTTGTATATAGTTAATCAGTTGCTAAGAAAATATTGCAGCGCTAGAGAAATTTACAGAAGAGAAAGCCTAATAAATAAAATGAGGTTGAAAGAAGTGGATAGCGTTCAGATAGTTGTTCAGTTGCTAAGAGATATTACAGCGTTAGAAAATTTACAGAAGAAAAAGCCTAATAAATAAAAGAGATATATATATATATATATATATATATATATATATATATATATATATATATATATATGTATATATATATATATATATATATATATATATATATATATATATATATATATATATATATATATATATATATATATATATATAATGTAATCCAGTATAACGAAGATTTATTTTGTTTTTCTTTAGTCCGGACAAGAATTATTAACGTCGCATACACCAAAACCGTCAGATATGTTTTTTCTTAACTCTCTTTTAAGAGGAAAACACGAGTAAAACAAAGACGAAAAGGAAAGAAAAGAAAAAAATACAGGAATAGTATGTACTCCCTTTATTTATTAGGGTTCTTCTGTAAATTTCTCAACCGCTGAAATATTTTCTTAGCAACTGGATCAACTATATACAACCTTTATATTTATATATATATATATATATATATATATATATAGATATATATATATATATATATATATATATATATATATATATATATATATACATATATATATTTATAATTGCTCCAGTGGGTAAGAAAAATATTTGTGAGGTAGAGAAATTTACAGGGGAAGCCAAATAAATTAAAGGAGGTTTAAGGAAAGCGAGGGCGTTTAAATAGTTTATCAGTTGCTAAGATAAATATTACAGCGTGAGAGAAGTTTGTACAAGAAAAAAGCCTAATAAATAAATGCAAATTGTATATAGTTTATTCCGTTGCTAAGAAAAATTATTTCAGCGGTAGAGAAATTTTTGGAAGAAGCCTAATAAATAAAGGGAGGTTGAAAGAAGAGAATAGCGTTTTATATACCATAATAAATAAAAGGAGGTTGTATATATTTAATCAGTTGCTAAGAAAAATATTGCAGCGCTAGAGAAATTTACAGAAAAAAACCCAAATAAATAAAATGAGGTTGAAAGAAGAGGATAGCGTTCAGATAGTTGTTCAGTTGCTAAGAGAGATATTACAGGGTTAGAGAAATATATATATATATATATATATATATATATATATATATATATATATATATATATATATATATATATATATATATATATATATATATATATATATATATATATATATATATATATATATATATATATATATATATATATATATATATATATATATATATATATATATATATATATATATATATATATATATATATATATATATATATATATATATATATATATATATAATTCATTACGTAATGTAATCCAGTATAACGAAGATTTATTTTGTTTTTTCTTTAGTCCGGCCAAGAATTATTAACGTCGCCAACACCAAAACCGTCAGATATGTTTTTCTTAACTGTCTTTTAAGAGAAAACACGAGTAAAACAAAGACGAAAAGGAAACAAAAGAAAAACATACAGGAATAGTATGTACTCCCTATATTTATTAGTGTTCTTCTGTAAATTTCTCAACCGCTGAAATATTTTTCTTAGCAGCTGTAACAACTATATACAACCTACTTTGACTTATTAGTCTTTTTTCTGTACAATTTCTACCGCTGAAATATTTGTCTTAGAAACTGGATATATATATATATATATATATATATATATATATATATATATATATATATATATATATATATATATATATATATATATATATATATATATATATATATATATATAAATGGTCAAGGGTTTAAGACACATATTTGTGAGGTAGAGAAATTTACAGAGGAAGCCAAATAAATTAAAGGAGGTTGAAGGAAAAGGAGGGCGTTTAGATAGTTTATCAGTTGCTAAGAAAAATATTACAGCGTTAGAGAAGTTTGTACAAGAAAAAAGCCTAATAAATAAAAGTAGATTGTATATAGTTTATTCAGTTGCTAAGAAAAAATATTTCAGCGGTAGAGAAATTTACGGAAGAAGCCTAATAAATAAAGGGAGGTTGAAAGAAGAGAATAGCGTTTTAGATACTATAATAAATAAAAGGAGGTTGTATATAGTTAATCAGTTGCTAAGAAAAATATTGCAGCGCTAGAGAAATTTACAGAAGAAAAAGCCTAATAAATAAAATGAGGTTGAAAGAAGAGGATAGCGTTAAGATAGTTGTTCAGTTGCTAAGAGAGATATTACAGCGTTAGAGAAATTTACAGAAGAAAAAGCCTAATAAATAAAAGGAGGTTAAAGGATATATATATATATATATATATATATATATATATAGATATATATATATATATATATATATAGATATATATATATATATATATATATATATATATATATATATATATATATATATATATATATATATATATATATATATATATGTATATATATATATATATATAAGATTTATTTTGTTTTTCTTTAGTCCGGCAGGAATTATTAACGTCGCCAAAAACGTCAGATATGTTTTTTTCTTAACTGTCTTTTAAGAGAAACACGAGTAAAACAAAGACGAAAAGGAAAAAAAAGAAAAAATACAATAGTAGTACCCTAAAAAGATGAAACAGAATATTTATTAGGTTTTATTAGAAATTTAAATAAATATTTGTCTTAAAAATAAATATATATATATATATATATATATATATATATATATATATATATATATATATATATATATATATATATATATATATATATATATATATATATATATATATATATATATATATATATATATATATATATATATATATATATATATATATATATATATATATATATATATATATATATATATATATATAAATAAGTTGTATATAAATATTCAGTTGCTAGAGAAATTTACAGAAGAAAAGCCTAATAAATAAAAATGAGGTTGAAAAGAAGAGGATAGCGTTAAGATAGTTGTTCAGTTGCTAAGAGAGAATATTACAGCGTTAGAGAAATTACAGAAGAAAAGCCTAATAATAAAAAGATGTTATATATATATATATATATATATATATATATATATATATATATATATATATATATATATATATATATATATATATATATATATATATATATATATATATATATATATATATATATATATATATATATATATATATATATATATATATATATATATATATATATATATATATATATATATATATATATATATATATATATATATATATATATATATATATATATATATATATATATATATATATATATATATATATATATATATATTCACCAATTCACTGTATGTAATGTAATCAGTATAACGAAGATTTATTTTGTTTTTCTTTAGTCCGGCCAAGAATTATTAACGTCATCGCCAACACCAAAACTGTCAGATATGTTTTTCTTAACTGTCTTTTTTAAGAGGAAAACACGAGTAAAACAAAGAAAATATTGCAGCAAAGAAATTACAGATGAAATAAAGATATATATATATATATATATATATATATATATATATATATATATATATATATATATATATATATATATATATATATATATATATATATATATATATATATATATATATATATATATATATATATATATATATATATATATATATATATATATATATATATATATATATATATATATATATATATATATATATATATATATATATATATATATATGGTCCAGTGGCTGAGAAAAATATTGTGAGGAAGAGAAATACAGAGGAAAGGAGGTTCAAGGAGGAGAAGAGGCCGTTTAGATAGTTTATCAGTTGCTAGAAAAATATTACAACAGTTAGAAAAGAAATTTGTACAAGAAAAAATAATAGAATAAATTTATGTATAGTTTATTCATTTGCTAAAAAAATATTTAAGAGGTAAGAAATTTACGGAAAGCCTAATAAATAAAGGGAGGTTGAAAAGAAGAAATAGCGTTTTAGATGGTATAATAAATAAAAAGGAGGTTGATAGTTAACCAGTTGCTAAGAAAAAATATTGCAGCTAGAAATTTGCAGAAGAAAAGCCTATGAAATAAATGAGGTTAAGGAAAGGATAAATTATTATTATTAATATATATATATATATATATATATATATATATATATATATATATATATATATATATATATATATATATATATATATATATATATATATATATATATATATATATATATATATATATATATATATATATATATATATATATATATATATATATATATATATATATATATATATATATATATATATATATATATATATATATATACATTTTCTAACACCAATACTCATGGCAGAAAATTGAAGTAGAAAAAAGTTTTCTAATAAATAGGAAGAGGCTGTATATAGTTGATCCAGTTGCTAAGAAAATAATTCAGCAGTTCAGAAATTTACAGAAGAACCGTAATAAATAAAGTGGAGTGTACATACTATTTTCCTGTATTCTTCCTTTTCTTTTATTCTTTCGTCTTCGTTTTACTCGTGTTTTCCTCTTAAAAGACAGATGAAAAAAACATATCGGACGGTTTTGATTGTTCAAGACGTTAATAAATCTTGGCCGGACTAGAGAAAAAACAAAAAAAAATCTTCGTTATACTCTATTACATAACATACAGTTAATTAAAGTTATATATATATATATATATATATATATATATATATATATATATATATATATATATATATATATATATATATATATGAATATATGTATATGTTATATATATATATATATATATATATATAAATAATTGTCCAATGGCTAAGAAAATATTTGTGATAGTAGAGAAATTTGGTATAGCCACAGAAAAAGGAGGTTCAAGGAAGAGGAGGTTGTTTAGATAGTTTATCAATATTGAGAAAAATATTATGTTAGAGAAATTTAGAAAGAAAAAGTCATGATAAATGAAAGATAGGCTAGTAGGTTTATCCATTCATATATATATATATATATATATATATATATATAAAGTGTATATATATATATATATATATATATATATATATATATATATATATGCACACTCTCAGTTCAATTTTAATATATATATATATATATATATATATATATATATATATGTGTTATATTAATTTCTCTATTCATCACATATATATAAATAAATATATATATATATATATATATATATATATATATATATATATATATATATATATATCTATATGCACAATACTACAACAGTAGAAATTTACAGAAAAAAGCCTAATAAAATAAAGAGGCTGTATATTGATCCAGTTACAAAG
>NC_066516.1:25601913-25609790 GCF_024679095.1 Eriocheir sinensis
AATAAATAAAAGAGGAAGCATATATAGTTGATCCAGTTGCTGAGAAATATTTCAACAGTTGAGAAATTTACAGAAGAACTCGTAATAAATAAAGGAAATTATACTATTCCTGTATTCTTCCTTTTCATTTCCTTTTTCAAACTTCGTTTTACTCATGGTGGCTTTCCTCTTAAAAAGACAGATAAAGAAAAAAACATATCGGACAGTTTTTGGTGTTCAGGACGTTAATAATTCCTGGCCGGACTAAACAAAAAAATAAAAATAAACCTTCGTTATACTGGATTACGTACGTACGTTTAAATATATAGATATATATATATATATATATATATATATATATATATATATATATATATATATATATATATATATATTAAGTGTATATATATATATATATATATATATATATATATATATATATATATATATATATATATATATATATAGAGTGTATATATATATATATATATATATATATATATATATATATGGTTATCATCATACCTATATCCTATATATATATACCTCTATCTCTTCATTTATTAGGCTTTTCTTATGTGTGATATTCTCTAGCTTGATTCATCATGGCCTGTAGCAAACTGATTAACTATATATACAACCTCCTTTTATTTATTATACTATCTAAACACTCTCTCCTTCTTTCAACCTCCTTAATTTATTAAACTTCTTCTGTAAAAATTCTCTACCTCTGAAAATATTTTTTTCTTAGCAACTGGATTAACTATATACAACCTAAATTTATTTATTAGGCTTTTTTCTTTTTACAAATTTCTCTAACGCTGTAATATTTTCTTAGCAACTGATAAACTATCTGAACTTTCGTGGTCTTCCTTAAACCTCCTTTTTCTCTTTATTTGGCTTCCTCAAAATTTCCTCTACCTCACAAATATTTTCTGTAGCCATTGGACCCAATTTTTATATATATACATATATATATATATATATATATATATATATATATATATATATATATATATATATATATATATATAATATATAGCTCAATATATAATACCATGATAGCCAGCAAATTTACAGAAAAAAAAAACCTAATAAATAAAAAGAGAGCATATATAAGGTTGATCAGTTGCTAAGCAGGAAAATATTTCAACAGTTGAGAAATTACAGATGAACCACGTAATAAATAAAGAGGGTACATACTATTCCTCTGTATTCTTCCTTTTCATTCCTTTTCGTCTTCTGGTTTTACTCCGTGTTCTTCCTCTTAAAAGACAAATAAGAAAAACATATCGGATGGTTTTGGGTGTTCAAGACGTTAATAATTATTAGCCGGACTAAAGAAAAAACAAAAACAATCTTCGTTATACTTTCGGATTGCATTACGTACAGTTAATTAAAGTGATATATATATATATATATATATATATATATATATATATATAGATATATATATATATATGAATATATATATATATATATATATATATATATATATATATATATATATATATATATATATATATATATATATATATATATATATGAGTGTACACACACACTATATTCTCTTTCCTATATATATATATATATATATAGGCTTTTATATGAGATATTTCTATTATATTTCTTAAAGCAACTGATTAACTATATACAACTCTCCTTTTCTTTATTATACCATCTAAACGTTATTCTTCTTTCAACCTCCTTTATTTATTAGGCTTCTTCCGTAAATTTCTCTACCTCTGAAATATTTTTTTTTAGCAAATGGATAAACTACATACAACCTATCTTTATTTATTAGGCTTTTTTCTTTTACAAATTTCTCTAACGCTGTAATATTTTTCTCAGCAACTGATAAACTATCTAAACGGCCTCCTCTTCCTTGAACCTCCTTTTCTGTATTTGGCTTCCTCTGTAAATTTCTCTACCTCACAAATATTTTTCTTAGCCATTGGACAGTGTTTATATATATATATATATATATATATATGTATATATATATATATATATATATATATATATATATATACATATATATATATATATATATATATATATATATATATAGTTGATCAATTTTCTAATACAAATATAGCATAGTGAATTTACAGCTTGGCCTAATAAATAAAAAGGAGGCTGTATAGATGATCAGTTGCTGAAAATATTTCAGCGGTTCAGAAAATTACAAAAGAACCGTAATAAATAAAGGAGGTACATACTATTCCTGTATTCTTCCTTTTCATTCCTTTTCGTCTTCGTTTTACTCGTGTTTTCCTCTTAAAAGGCAGATAAGAAAAAACATATCGGACGGTTTTGGTGTTCAAGACGTTAATAATTCTTGGCTGGACTAATGAAAAAAACAAAAATAAATCTTCGTTATACTGAATTGCATTACGTGTTTAGTTAATTAAATATATATATATATATATATATATATATATATATATATATATATATATATATATATATATATATATATATATATATATATATATATATATATATATATATATTTATATATATATATATATATATATATATATATATATATATATATACTCTATCCCTTCTTTTAACCTCATATTTATTTATTAGGCTTTTTCTTGTGATATTCTCTAGCGATGTAATATTTTTTCTTAGCAACTGATTAACTATATACAACCTCCTATTATTTACGGATATACCATCTAAAAACGCTATTCTCTTTTTCAACCTCTCCTCTTTATTTATTAGAGTTTCTTCCGTAAATTTCTCTCACCTCTGAAATATTTTTGTTAGCAAATGGATAAACTATATACAACCTATCTTTATTTATTAGGCTTTTTTTCTTTACAAATTTATCTAACGCTGGAATATTTTTTCTTAATGACGATAAACTATCTCAAAACCGCCCTCCTCTTTTCCTTGAACACTCCTTTTATATATTTGGCTTCCTCTGTAAAATTCTCTTTCACCTCACAAATATTTTTTAGCTTATTGACTCAATTATATATATATATATATATATATATATATATATATATATATATATATATATGACCACCCTAATAAATATTTCAGCAGTGAAAATTTACGAAAAAAAACCTAATAAATATCATATATATATATATATATATATATATATATATATATATATATATATATATATATATATATATATATATATATATATATATATATATATATATATATATGACCTAATTTCTAATACGAATATTTGTATGCTGGTACAGAAAATCACAAAGTGCCTAATAAATATAAAAAGAGGCTGTATATAGTTGATCCAGTTGCTATGAAATATTTCAGCGGTTGAGAAATTTACAGAAGAACCGTAATAAATAAATGAAGGTACATAAACTATTCCTGTATTCTTCCTTTTCATTCCTTTTCGTCTTCGTTTTACTCGTGTTTTCCTCTTAAAAGACAGATAAGAAAAAACATATCGGACAGTTTTAGTGTTCAGGACGTTAATACTTCTGGCCGGACTAAACAAAAAACAAAAATAAATCTACGTTATACTGGTTGCATTACGTGCAGTTAATTAAGTGATATATATATATATATATATATATATATATATATATATATATATATATATATATATATATAGAGATATAGAGATAGAGATATATATAGATATATAAAGATATATAGATATATATTTATATGTATATAGATATATATATATGAATGAATGAATGAATGAATGAATGGTGAATATGAATATAGATATGATATATATATCTATATATATATATATATATATATATATATATATATATATATATATATATATATATATATATATATATATATATATATATATATATATATATATATATATATATATATATATATATATATATATATATATATATATATATATATATATATATATATATATATATATATATATATATATATATCTATATATATATATATATATATATATATATAAATATATATATATATATATATATATATATATATATATATATATATATATATATATATATGATATTCTTCTGTGATATTCTCTAGCGCTGCAATATTTTTCATAGCAACTGATTAACTATACAACCTCCTTTTATTTATTATACTATCTAAACGCTATTTCTTCTTTTCAACCTCCCTTTATTTATTAGGTTCTTCCGTAAATTTCTCTACCTCTGAAATATTTTTCTTAGCAAATGGATAAACTATATACAATCTATCTTTATTGATTAGGCTTTTTGTTTTACAAATTTCTCTAACGCTGTAATATTTTCTTAGCAACTGATAAACTATCAAAACGTCCTCCTCTTCCTTAAACCTCTTTTCTTTATTTGGTTTCTCTGTAAAATTATCTACCTCATAAATATTTTCTTAGCCATTGACCAATTTTATATATATATATAAATATATATATATATATATTTATATATATATATATATATATATTTATATATATATATATATATATATAGTTGATCCAATTTCTAATACAAATATTTCAGCGGTAGAAAATTTATAGAAAAAAAACCGTAATCAATAAAAAGAGGCTGTATATATTTGATCCAGTTGCTAAGAAAATATTTCAGCGGTTGAGAAATTTACAGAAGAACCGTAATAAATAAAGGCAGGTACATACTATTCCTGTATTATTCCTTTTCATTCCTTTTCGTCTTCGTTTTACTCGTGTTTTTCTCTTAATAGACAGATAAGAAAAAACATATCGGACGGTTTTGGTGTTCAGGACGTTAATAATTCTTGGCCGGACTAAAGAAAAACACAAAAATAAATCTTCGTTATACTGGATTACATACGTACAGTGAATTAAATATATATATATATATATATATATATATATATATATATATATATATATATATATATATATATATATATATATATATATATATATATATATATATATATATATATATATATATATATATATATATATATATATATATATATATATATATATATATATATATATATATATATATATATATATATATATATATATATATATATATATATATATATATATATATATATATATATATATATATATATATATATATATATATATATATATATATATATATATATATATATATATATATATATATATATATATATATATAGTTTTCCTATATATATATATATATATATATATATATATATATATTATATATATATATAAATATATATATATATATATATATATATATATATATATATATATATATATATATATATATATATATATATATATATATATATATATATATATATATATATATATATATATATCACTTTAAACCTCTGAAACTAAGTACGCTAAATAAAAAATGATCTTCATATAATTTAAACCTTCATGTGCCATTTTAATTTTTAATTTCTGCTTTTAATTATTTCCACTGCTCAGAAATATATTATCATTGTTTTTAGTCCATTTTAAGCGCTGGAACTGAGTACGCTTCATGAAAACCGAACTTTATATTATTTCAACCTTCATAGGGCATTTACTTATTAATTTCTGCTTCTAATAATTTTCACTGCTCAGAAATATATTATCAATAGTTTTTACTTCTTTTTTAAGCTCAGAAACTTAGTACGCTACATAAAAACAGGATTTCATATTACAATTTTAACCTTCATATACCATTTTTCTTATTATTTTCTGCTTCTAATGATTTCCAATGCTCAAAAATATATTATCTTTGGTTTTTTGTCCTTAAAGTACGTTACTTAAAAACCGATTTTCATATAATTTTAACATTCATATGTCATATTCCTCCTTAATTTCTGCTTCTAATTAATTTTAATGCTTAACAATATATTATCATTACTTTTTCGTCCTTTTTTAAGCCCTGAAACAGAGTGCGCACCGTAAATACTGGATTTTATGTTATAATTTCTACTTTTATATGCCATTTTACTTATTAATATCTGTTCCCAATAATTTCCACCGATCAATAATATATTATCACTAGTTTTTAGTCCTTTTTAAGCTCTGAAACTGAGTGCGGTACATACAAGCGGATTTCATATCACAGTTGTAACCTTCATATGCCATTTTCCTCATTAATCTTTTCTTCTCAGATTTCTCACTGTTCAAAAATATATTATCATTGATTTTTCGTCCTTTTTTAACCCTAGAACTGTAACGCTGGCTCCGGGCGGACCCACACTGTCTTTACTTTTTGATATTCGAAATATATATATATATATATATATATATATATATATATATATATATATATATATATATATATATATATATATATATATATATATATATATATACGCTATTCTTTTCTTTCAACCGCCTTTTATTTATTAGGGTTTTTGGTTCTGTAAATTTATCTCCCGCTGCAGTATTTTTCTTAGCACCTGAGCAACTATCTCAACTATATATATATATATATATATATATATATATATATATATATATATATATATATATATATATATATATATATATATATATATATATATATATATATATATATATATATATATATATATATATATATATATATATATATATATATATATATATATATATATATATATATATATATATATATATATATATATATATATATGCGTGTGTGTGTGTGTGTGTGTTTACAACATAATATAGTAATTGTGTTTCCACCTTTTCGGATTACCTAAACTCTGATAATATTATCGTGTTCAGGAGAATTTTATGTCAGCTGTTATATTTTCTTCTTCAGCGCCATGGTAATTCTGTAAAAATAATCTTAGCTTAGTAAACATTCATAACAACCGCTTTGACCTATTTTTATACTCGCCTTATGTTATTTATATTTGTTAATTTCAAATTTATCCATTACAGTTCCAATGCACTACCATTCTAAGATTATTGATGAAAGAAAGAAGTAACTATTACGCAAGATAGGTGAACTACAAATAAAACTGAAAACTTGAAGTGCGGAAAGTCCAGCGGATGGAAGGCGAGAAGGGACGCACTGAAGTTATCCTTCCACTTCGGAGAAGATTGCAAACGAACGTTTTGCATTACATAAGAGATGAAATTGCCGTGTCAGAGCTTATTCTGTCAAAAAATTATTGGTACACAGCACAACAAACACATCGACCCCAGAAAAGTTGGAGCTATTTCGTGAAACATGTCATTGGGATCTGTTATGCAACTCCTCACTAAATAGCTACTAACTTTTCTGGGGTCGATGTGTTTGTTGTTTATATGTAGCATTAAATGTTTGACAGAGTAAGCTCTGACACGGCAATTTCATCTCTTCTGTACGACAACACGTTTGCAATCTATTTCGAGTTGAAGGAATAACTTACAGTGCGTCCTTCGCCTTCATGAGGCGTCTCGGAGAAGTTTCAGCTGCGTACGAAGACAATGGATTCATATATATATATATATATATATATATATATATATATATATATATATATATATATATATATATATATATATATATATATATATATATATCTCTTTAGTCTTATAAGAATCTTATGCTCTTTTGTAAGAGTATTTATGACTTCACCGAAGCTGGTCATCGTTTGGCTGTTGGCTATATCGCCAGCGCTTAAAATAGCGGCGCGCGGCCCGCGCGCCGCTATTTTAAGCGCTGGCTGGGCTCAGGATTCTGGGTGCGTCACCGTGCGTGGTGAGCAGTGGGCTGTGATTGGTTGTTGGAGTTAGCCCCGCCTCTTCGGTAGCTCGGGAGGGCCTGCAGGTCTGTCGACTGGATGTTTAAGTTGGGATTCAGCTCTTTGATGTGCACCGCTAAGGAAGAAACATTAAGAGCTACTGAAGAAGGGTCCAGGACCCGAAATCGCGATATAGCCAACAGCCAAACGATGACCAGCTTCGGTGAAGTCATCAATACTCTTACAAAAAATAA
>NC_066516.1:25609890-25617390 GCF_024679095.1 Eriocheir sinensis
CCTTCCTTTCCCTTTTCCTTTCTTTCCCCTCTTTCACCTTCCCTTTCCTTTCCTTCCTTTTCCTTCCTTTCCTTTTCTTTCCCTTTCTTCCTTTAACTTTCATTTCCCTCCCTACCTTTTCCTCCCCTTCCCTTTCCTTTCCTTCCTCTTCATTCCCTTTCCTTCCGTGCCCTTCCTTTCCTTTCCTTCCCTTCCCTTTCCTTCCCTTCCTCTTCATTTTTCCTTTCCTTCCTTTCCCTTTCTTCCTTTACCTTTTCTCTCCTTCCCTTCCCTTTCCTTCCCTTCCTCTTCATTCCCTTTCCTTCCTTTCCTTTCCCTTTTTTCCCTCCTACCTTTTCCTTCCCTTCCCTTCAACTGTCCTAAAAGCTTCCTTCTCTTCTTCTCTTCCCCTTTTTCCTCGTCCTTTCCTCCCTTTCTCCCTCTCTCCCTTTTTTCCTCCACCCTTCCCCCATTTCTACCCTCGCTCCCTTTCTCTTCTCCCTTCCACCCCTTCCCTACCTTCTGCACCCTCTCCCTTACCCCTTCTATCCCTCCCCCCCTTACCCAGGTACTCATGATTTACACGGGCACTCACTCTCACCTGCCCGCTCCTCGCTAATGATTTACACGCAACGCTGACTCACCTGTGCGCTCCTACCTGCGGAGAATACTAGGGCAGGTAAAGGAAGGGTTGATGCTTTATATAATGAGGTGAGGTTACTGCTTACGAAACGGGCTCTCTCTCTCTCTCTCTCTCTCTCTCTCTCTCTCTCTCTCTCTCTCTCTCTCTCGCAAAAGGTAAATGAGTTCTTCCATGTAAAGGCTCGCTTCTCTCTCTCTCTCTCTCTCTCTCTCTCTCTCTCTCTCGACACTCTAATGGAAGAAAGGGATGCGGAGGAAAGGAAGATTAAAAAAGAAGAAAAAGACGAGACATAGGAATGAAAAAGAAAAAGAAAAAAAATGTTTCCCAAGGGAAGGAAGGGAAGGGAAGGGAAGGGAAGGGAAAGGAAAGGAAAGGAAGGGAAGATGAGATGATGTGGAAAAAAGAGGAAGAAGACAGAGGACGAAGAGAGAGGATTAATAAGATGAAGACAAAGGGAAGGGAAGGGAAGGGAAGGGAAGGGAAGGAAAGAGAAGGGAAGGCAAGGGAAGGGAAGGGAAGGGAAGGGAAGGGAAGGCAAGGGAATGGAATGGAATGGAAGGAAAGAGAAGGGAAGGGAAGGGAAAGGAAAGGAAGGGAAGGGAAGGGAAGAGGAGATAAAATGAAAAAAAGGAAGAGGAAAGAGGACGAAGAGAGAAGCTTAATAAGATGAAGACAAAGAAAATGGAGAAAAAAGAGGAAAAAAGATGAAGATGAGGGAAAAAAACCACACAAGAACACCAACATCCTCCACCGCCAACAACAACAACAACAACAATAACAAAATCCCAGCCAACAGAGCATAGCATCCCTCCCAACCAAAGCACTCACCACACACATTCATCTCTCTTATAACCTTCCCATCACACACAAAATCTATTGCGGGAGGTGTCTATTAAGCCCTCCTCCTCTGCGCCTGTTTGTTGCGGTGGTGGTGGTGGTGGTGGTGGTGTTACGTTTCGTTACGTTGGGTTTGCGTTACACGATCGACAGTCACGCACGCCTTCCCTTCCCATCATCTCCTGGCTAAGTGGCTGTGACGCGGCTAATGGAATCAAGGGATGTTATGGGCGTGATTGGCGGGGCGAGAATCAAGGTTGTGATGCTGGGAAGGGAAGGGAAGGTAAGGTAAGGTAACGTAAGGAAAGGTAAGGTAAAGTAAGGTAAGGAAAGAGGGGAAGGTAAGGGAAGGGAAGGTAAAGTAAGGTAACGCAAGGTAAGGTAAGGGAAGGGAAGGTAAGGTAAGGAAACGCAAGGTAAGGAAAGGTAAGGTAAAGTAAGGTTAGGAAAGAGGGTAAGGTAAGGGAAGGGAAGGTAAAGTAAGGTAACGCAAGGTAAGGAAAGGTAAGGTAAAGTAAGGTAAGGAAAGAGGGGAAGGTAAGGGAAGGGAAGGTAAAGTAAGGTAACGCAAGGTAAGGAAAGGTAAGGTAAAGTAAGGTAAGGAAAGAGGGGAAGGTAAGGGAAGGTAAAGTAAGGTAAGGTAAGGTAAGGAAAGGTAAGGTAAAGTAAGGTAAGGAAAGAGGGGAAGGTAAGGGAAGGGAAGGTAAGGTAAGGTAACGCAAGGTAAGGAAAGGTAAGGTAAAGTAAGGTAAGGAAAGAGGGGAAGGTAAGGGAAGGGAAGGTAAAGTAAGGTAAGGAAAGAGGGGAAGGTAAGGGAAGGGAAGGTAAAGTAAGGTAACGCAAGGTAAGGAAAGGTAAGGTAATAAGTTAAGGAAAGCTAAGTTAAGGTAAGGTAAGGGAAGTGAATGGAACTATGGATACATGGAAAGACTGGCAACAAGAAGCTTATTGGCTCATTACGAGGTTGCCCGCTCTAGTGCCGTGATCCGCCTGACAGTCACTTGATGGCCGCAGAGCAGATCAAAGCATTTCCGTGCACACGTTCAGGTTACTCTTGTTGTTAGGAAGTAATGATTGATAAAGGTAAGGGAAAAAAGAGAAGGAAAGGAAAGGAAAGGAAAGGAAAGGAAAGAAAAGAGAGGGGAAGGGAAGGGAAGGAGAAGAAGGAAGGGAAGTATAAGGAAGGGTAAGGAAAGAGAAGGAAAGGAAAGGAAAGGAAAGAGAAGGAAAGGAAAGGAAAGGAAAGGAAAGGAAAGAAAAGAGAGGGGAAGGGAAGGGAAGGAGAAGAAGGAAGGGAAGTATAGGGAAGGGTAAGGAAAGAGAAGGAAAGGAAAGGAAAGGAAAGAAAAGAGAGGGGA
The DNA here is from genome assembly GCF_024679095.1 of Eriocheir sinensis. Lineage (NCBI taxonomy): Eukaryota > Metazoa > Arthropoda > Malacostraca > Decapoda > Varunidae > Eriocheir > Eriocheir sinensis. The sequence continues at coordinate 25,612,708 of NC_066516.1, forward strand.
AGGGAAGGGAAGTATAGGGAAGGGTAAGGAAAGAGAATGAAATGAAAGGAAAGGAAAGGAAAAGAAAGAAAAGAGAGGGGAAGGGAAGGGAAGGAGAAGAAGGAAGGGAAGTATAGGGAAGGGTAAGGAAAGAGAAGGAAAGGAAAGGAAAGGAAAGGAAAGAAAAGAGAGGGGAAGGGAAGGGAAGGAGAAGAAGGAAGGGAAGTATAGGGAAGGGTAAGGAAAGAGAAGGAAAGGAAAGGAAAGGAAAGGAAAGGAAAGGTAAGGGAAGAGAAGATAAGAGAATGGAATGGAAGGAAAAGGAAGGGAAGAGAGGAGAAGGGATGGATATGAAAGGGATGTAAAGGGTAAACATTGAAAAGGGAAAATGTTGAATGATGAAAGGTGAAAAAAGCATGTAACTGATTGCTTCCAGGTAAACATTGAAAAGGGAAAGTGTTAAATGTTGAAAGGTGAAAGAAAACCCATGTAACAGATGTGCCCAGGTAAACATTGAAAAGGGAAAGTGTTAAATGTTGAACAGTGGAAAAAAAAACGTAACTGATTGCGCCCAGGTAAATACTGAAAAGGGAAAGTGCTAAATGTTGAAAGGTGAAAGAAAACCCATGTAACAGATGTGCCCAGGTAAACATTGAAAAGGGAAAGTGTTAAATGTTGAACAATGGAAAAAAAAACGTAACTGACTGCGCCCAGGTAAATATTGAAAAGGGAAAGTGCTAAATGTTGAAAGGTGAAAGAAAACCCATGTAACAGATTGTGCCCAGGTAAACATTGAAAAGGGAAAGTGGTGTCTGTTGAAAGTAAAAAAAAATAATGATATAGGAAAGGTAAACATTAATAAAGGAAAGTCATGACAGGTGCGCAGGTGTTATCCAGGTGAGAGTCAATTAAGCTACCTGTGTCACGCTGGCCAGATGTGTGTGTGGGCGTGGGGCGTCACCTGAGTGTCACGTGACTGGGTAGTGGTGGTGGTGGTGGTGTCAGGTGAGGGGATGAGAGGTGAGATTGATGGGCTCTGAGGCTTTGTTGTATGGAGTGGGTGGTAGTGGTGGTGGTGATGATGATGGTGGAGGTGATGATGATGATGGTGGTGGTGGTGGTGGTGGTGGTGATGATGATGATGATGATGACGATGGTGGTGGTGGTGGTGATGGTGGTGGTGATAATGGTGAAGATAGGTGGTGATGGGTGGTGATGAGGTTTTGTTGAATGACGTGGATGGAGGTGATGGTGGTGATGATGTTGGTGTTGGGTATGTATGGGGATGTTAGTTGGGGTAAATGAGTGTGTGTGTGTGTGTGTGTGTGTGTGTGTTCTTTCTGTTTGTCTGTCTCTTTCTTTCTTTCATTCATTTTTTCTCTATCTTTTTCTTTCCTTCTCTCCTCTCTCTCTCTCTCTCTCTCTCTCTCTCTCTCTCTCTCTCTCTCTCTCTCTCTACCCCCTCTTTCTCTAACTCCCCCTCTCTCTATCCCCTCTCTCTCTACCCCGTCTCTCTTTCTACCCTTCCCGTCTCTCTCTATCTCCCCTCTCTCTCCCCCCCTCTCTCTCAACAGTGGACCCGTCAGCCTGTCACCCGTCCACGCCCACCGTATATTTATGCCCCGGCTGGCGTGGGCGGTGCGCGGGCCGGGCCAAGTAACGCCCGTATGTTATTTTCCCATTAACCATTTTCTCTGTTTTGTGAAGGCGCGGGAGATGAGGTGCGCGCGGAATCAAGATTTATAGGAGTTTTCCCTTTTGCGTCCTTTCTTAACTGGGCTGGCTGGCTTTTTTTCGTTTTCATTTATTTTTTTTTCATTTTTTTTTCATTGTCTGAATGGCTTTTTTATTTTCTTTCTTGTTTTTCTTCTTTTCTTTTTTTTCATTATCGGACTAGCTTTTTCTTCTTTTTCTTTTCTTTTTTTTCATTAGCGGATTAGCTCTTTTTTATCATCTTCTTTTCTTCTTTTTCTTCTTCTTTTTCTCCCCATTACAGCAGAGAATAGTTTTTTTTTGTCTTTACTTTCAAACAGTTTTTAGTCATTATTTTATTTCGTTACATTTTTTTCGTTCATTATATTTTCCCATTTTTTCTCCATTTTTTAGAGGAATTAATTTTCTTTCCTTTGCTTCTTTCTTCATTCGTCTTTTTCTTTCTTTCTTTCCAATTTCTCTATTATATTTGTTGCTCTTTTACACATTATCCACCTCCGTTTCTTTTTTTCTTTCTTTCTTTTCCTTTCAAGATAGTATTATTTTTCCTGCTTTGTGCTTGATTTCGAAATATAATCATTGTTAAGTATATATATTTTTTTGTGCTCTCTCTCTCTCTCTCTCTCTCTCTCTCTCTCTCTCTCTCTCTCTCTCTCTCTCTCTTGGCGGATGTGGGTGATGGAGGAGAAGGGAGCGTAGCGAGGATTGAATTGGTGGTGCATTATGTGTGTGTGTGCGTGTGTGTGTGTGTGCGTGTGTGTGTGTGTGTGTGTGTGTGTGTTAATAAGTGGAGTGAATGAAGAATGTGGAGGAATGAAATGAATGATGTGGAGGAGAAGAAGAAGAAGAAGAAGAAAAAGAAGACAAAGACGAAGAAGAAGAAGAAGAAGAAGAAGAAGACGAAGAAGAAGAAGAAGAAGAAAGGAAGCGAAGGATATGTCAAAGGCAGATGAAGGAGAGGAAGAGAAGAGAAAAGAAGGAAAGGAGGGAAGAGGAAGGGAAAAGAAGAAGAGGGAGGTGGAGGGAGGGAGAGATGGAGGAATGGAGGGATGAGTGGAGGTAAAAGCAGAGGTAGGGAGGGAGAGAGGGAGGAATGGAGGAAAGAGTGGAGGTAGGAGGTAAAAATAGGCCAGGAAGAAAAGAGAGAAGAGGGAGAAGAGGTTGGAGAGGGAGGGAAGGGAGGGGGAAGGGAGGGAAAGGGAGGAAGGGGGGGAGGGTAAGGGAGGGGGAGTGGAGAGAAGGAAAGAAGGTCGGGAGAAGAGGAGAGCAGATGAGAGAAGGGAGGAGAAGAATGGAGGAAAAAAAAGAGTTAAGACAAAAACTGGAGGAGGGAAGGAAGGAAGGAAGGGAAGGGAGAAAGTAAGTAGAGAAGGAAGGGAGGAAGGAAGAAAACAGATGAAGAGGGAGAGAAAGATGGAGAGAAGGAGGAAAGAAGGGCAGAGGATGAAGACAAGTGGAGGAGGAAGGGAGGGAGGGAGAGAAAGAATGAAGGAAGGAGAAAAGGAAGGAACAGAAGGAGAGAAAGAGAAAGGGAAAGACAAAAGAAGGCAGAAAAGTGGAGAGAAGGAGAGAACGAAGGAAGAAACTAAACACACAGAGGAGGAGGGAGGAAGGGAGGAAATAAGGGCGTTAATAATGGAAGAGAGGAAGGAAAGAAGTATTAAAGGAAGGAAGGGAGGAAATGGGAGTAAAGAAGGGAAGGAGGGAGAGAATGAAGGAAGGAAGGGAGGGAATGAGGAAGCTAAGATTGGAGGAAAGAATAGTATGATGGAGGGAGGGAGGGAAGGAGGAAGCTAAGATTGGAGGAAGGGAGAGTATGATGGAGGGAGGGAGGGAAGGAACGAAGGGAGGAAGGGAGGGAGGGAGGAAATGACGCAAAGATGAGAAGCAAAGAACAACGCCCTTCCAGAAATCCCCTTGAGTGAGTGCTGGGGTGCTGAGTGCTGGGGTGCTGGGGTTCTGGGGCGCTGAATGCTAGGGTGGTAAGATACGAGGTGCTGGGGTGTAAGGTGCTGAAGTGTGAGGTACTGAATTCTGGGGTGCTGATTGCTGGAGTGCCGGGGTGCTGAGTGCTGGGGTGTTCGAGTGTTAGGGGTGTAAGGCGTATGGGTGTCAGGGGTTGGGGGTGTTAGGTTGCCGGGGTGCTGTGGGGATTGGGGTGTTAAGGGTGCTGAGGAGGAGTGCTGGGGTGCTAATGTGCTGTGGTGTGAGGTGCTGGGTGGTGCTGAGGTGTGGGGGGCTGATTCAGGGTGATGGGGTGATAGGATGTTGGGGTGTCAGGCCGCTGGGGTGTCAGGGCGTCAGGGTGTGCGTGGCTGCTGAGACACGCCCCCCAAAACTGCCTTATCAAGTAATTACGGTTATATTCAGCAGGAGGACCCCCGCCGCGACGCCACAGCGGGGGGCGGCGGGCGGTGGAGGGGCGGGGGATGGGCTGGGCTGGGCGGGGGTAAGGGGAGTGGGGTGAGGGGTGAGGGGGGAGGGCTCCTGCTGGTTATCGTACTTTCCTCACTTTGTTTCGACTCCACCCGCGGCTCCTACACCCCTCCTCTTCTTCCTCCTCCTCCACATCCTCCGTTTTCCTCTTCCTCCTCCTTTGTTTCCACCTACTTATCAATCTTTCCCTTTCTTCCTTTCCTTCTTCCTCTTCCTCACGGTATATAAGAACACGGGGACGATCTTAACCCCAGCAATGTTACATGTCTTGGAGTTCAGAAAGCCTTGGACGAGCGCCACACGAACGACTCCTAAGCATCAGTAACCGGGAACAGGAGGCAATAGACACCGTGGATAAGAGATCGGCTCACCAGTATAGAGAACAACGCGTGTTACTCAACGGGCAAGCTTCTGAGTGACTCCCAGTACTAAAACATATGAGTGTAGATTGAGTACCGCAGGGGGCAGAGCTGGGACCCATTCTCTTTATATAGAAACGACTTACAAAACGATGACGTGATGAATAGTGTGAATCGACCATTAGACATGTCACTA
>NC_066516.1:25622390-25644890 GCF_024679095.1 Eriocheir sinensis
AAGGAGGTGGAGACACGAGGAGGAAATGAGAAGTGGATGGATGATGGAGAGAAGAGAGAGAGGGAAGGTGGAAGAGGTGGAAGACTAGGGAAAGGAAAGATGTATGAAGAAAGATGGAGAACATAAGAACATAAGAACGTAAGGAGTCTGCAAGAGGCCGGTTGGGAGGAAGGAAGGTCAGAGAGGGCGATGGAAGGAAGGATATGGAGAAAGGGAGGGAGGGAGGGAGAAATATATGAATGACGGAAAGAAAGGAGGAAAGAGAAGGGGATGTAAGAAGAGGAAAGAAAAGAAATAGGGGTAAAGATGGATAAAGGGAATAAGAAAGAAAGAAAAGAGGGGGAGACGAAAGATGGAGAAATCCGAGAAAGAAGAAGAAATGGATGAATGAAGAGGTTGCAAGGAGAGAGAGAGAGAGAGAGAGAGAGAGAGAGAGAGAGAGAGAGTTGATAGAGTAGCAATGCACGAATGGCGGTTAAGAAAGGCCGCTGGGAACGATGTGATTGGAGGGTGTAAGAAGACTCTTTAATCACACGTCGGGGGCACCTAACACTCTCCCATTCTCTCTCTCTCTCTCTCTCTCTCTCTCTCTCTCTCTCTCTCATCAAGCAACACTCAAGGTGACCCTCATACTCGCCGGCCAGGTCCTCAAGCCACTCTCATTTGTCATCTTCGGCCTAGGAACACACACACACACACACACACACACACACACACACACACACACACACACAAACACGCGCCACACACATACTTGCCGTCATAAGCCTCGGACAGGTAAAGGCACAGGTATAATGAGGTGACCAGAGGAACCAGGTAGCGCGTGGCAGGTGAGGTGACGTGAGGTGCGCGCCCACACCTGCACGGCCGACGATTTTGTGGCCCATGTATCAAAGGAACGGACAGCTGCAGTTTAAGGTAAAGAGGAGGACGAGTAATACTAGACAAAAGGAGTCTTGATATATAGATTTGAAATGTAAATGAGAGAAGGTTAATTAATACGAAAAGTACATAAAAAAAAAGCCAAAGAAGGGATTGGACAGCCGGAGTTTTACGTTCACGAGGATTTGAATAACACTAAGGAAGAGGAGCTGATTAAATATAGATCGGGAACGTATGTGAGTGAAGGTTAACTAATACGAAAAGGACATAAAAAAAGGAAAAAAAAGGACTGGACAGCTGGAGTTTTAAGTTCAGGATGATTTGAATAGCACTAAGGAAAATGTGCTGATTAAATATAGACCGGGAACGTTTGCCGGTGAAAGTAAACGGTCACGAAAAGAACATTAAAAAAGGAAAAAAAAAAAGGGATTGAACAGCTGAGAGTTTTATGTTCACGAGGATCTGAATAACACTATGGAAAATGTGCTGATTAAATATAGATCGGAAACGTATGGGAGTGAAAGTAAGCGGTCACGAAAAGGACATTATAAAAAAGGAAAAAAAAAAGTAATTCTGATACGAGAGGTGTGTTTTTGAGGCTGTTTAAAGAAATGTAAAAAAAAAAGTTATTCTGATACGAGAGGTGTTTTTGAGGCTGTTAAAAATAATGTAAAAGAAAGAGTAATTCTGCTGCGAGAGGTGCGTTTTTGGGTCTGTTAAAAAAATGTAAAAAAAAGAGTAATTCTGATACGAGAGGTGTGATTTTGAGGCTGTTAAAAAAAATGTAAAAGAAAGAGTAATTCTGATACGAGAGGTGTGTTTTTGGGTCTGTTAAAAATAATGTAAAAGAAAGAGTAATTCTGATACGAGAGGTGTGTTTTTGGGTCTGTTAAAAATAATGTAAAAGAAAGAGTAATTCTGATACGAGAGGTGTGTTTTTGGGGCTGTTTAAAGAAATGTAAAAAAAAAGTTATTCTGATACGAGAGGTGTGATTTTGAGGCTGTTTAAAAATAATGTAAAAGAAAGAGTAATTCTGATACGAGAGGTGTGTTTTTGGGTCTGTTAAAAAAATGTAAAAAAAGAGTTATTCTGCTGCGAGAGGTGTGTCTTTGAGGCTGTTAATATTTGTACAATGCCTTATTTTGCTATACTTTCTTTATTTCACTGTGGAAAAATAAACTAAAACGAAAAAATACAAGACAAGAAGCAAAGGCGGTTACAGAGATTGCGTTTATTCAGTACTTGGGGGCATTTGAATATAACTAAGAGATGGAGGTCATTAAATATTAGTCGTAAAAGTGTGTGAGTGTCCGAGGATTAATGATGTATCTTATGTGCTTATGAATACCTCTAAAAAAAAGGACCTCGTAATTCATAAGTCGAATATGTAGATGAGAGTTAAGATATAATTTATTTTTTATTCGCGTGCATCTGAATGACACTAAAAAGGAGATGGTAAAAAAAATATAGATCGGAAATGTAGATGAATGGAGGAGGATTTATTTCGTATTTTTGTGCATGTGAATCAGCGATGCAAAATTGTCGTACACTGAGCATTGCATCTATCATTTTAGGCTCCAGGACCGTCGTAACCGCACAAATAACGATAGAAAATTAAAGTTATCGTTAAAACTGTTAAATATTGGTGGTTTTCGTTCTTTTATCGGTTATCGGTGAGAAACTATGAAAATGCAATGCGCTGAGTACGATAACTTGGCAACGCAATCTGAGTAACACCAGAGTAAAGGAAAATAAAATACGTAACATATAAATACTGTAACAAGACGTCTCTCTAACTAAATCTGATGGATAGGAAAACATATTAATGGAAAAAAGACTTAGAAGATGACTACGGACGGGAGGTAATATGTTAGATGTTGACAGAGGAAAATGTGGAGGAAGGTGAAGATGAAGAAGTTATGGGAGACAGGCAACAATGTATGGGAAGATGAAGATGAAGATGAAGAAATACAATGTGACTGAAGATGAGTTCGGAGGGAAAGTGATAAGATGTTAGGAGATGTTGACAGAGGAAAATGTGCATGAAGGTGAATATGAGGAAGCAATTGGAGACAAGCAACAGTGTATGGGAAGATGAAGATGAAGATGAAGTAATGCGAAGTGACTTAAAATGAATACGAAGGGGAAGTGATAAGATGTTAGGAGATGTTGACAGAGGAAGATGTGCAGGAAGGTGAATATGAGGAAGCAATGGGAGACAGGCAACAATGTATGGGAAGATGAATATGAAGATTAAATACTAAGAGGCAGAAATGGAGGAAAATATATAGCAAGACCAATATCAAAGTAAACAAAAAGAGAGACATACCGCATTTATATACAGCAAGGTGAACATAAAAGTTAAGTAATGGCGGGAAATATTTCACACGCAGCCATTTAATATCGTATCGCCGCCAAGGTCTCATTAGTATTGAGACTGAATGGGCGGCAGATCACGAGCGCCGAGTCACGTGCCGCGGAGCCTCCCTCAACCAAACCTTTACGACTGAACGTGTAAAGACCCCGTGAAGCGTGAACGATGCGGTGACGAGGGGAGGGGAGTATGAAAAGGTGTGTTTGGGGGTGGGGGGTGAGCTGTGAGGGGTTTGTGGAGGGAAGAGGGGGTTGTGTGTGGGTGGGGTGAGGTTGAGTTGTGAAGGGTTTGTGGGGGGAAGGGGAGGTTGTGTGTGTGGGGGGCGTGAGGGTTAGTTGTGAGGGTTTGTGGGGGGAAGGGGGGGTTGTGTGTGTGGGGGGGGTGAGTTGTGAGGGGTTTGTGGGGGGAAGGGGGGGTTGTGTGTGTGGGGGGTTAGGGTGAGGTGTGAAGGGTTGTGGAGGGAAGAGGGGGTTGTGTGTGTGTGGGGTGAGGATGAGTTGTGAGGGGGTTTGTGAGGGAGGAAGGGGGGGTTGTGTGTGTGGGGAAGGGTGAGTTGTGAGGGGTTTGTGGGGGGAAGGGGGGAGGTTGTGTGTGTGGGGGGGTGAGTTGTGAGGGGTTTGTGGGGGGGATGGTGGGGTGCGTGTGTGTGGGGTTGTGTGGGGGGGTGATTTTTGTGTGTGTTGAGGTTATTTTTTCTTTTCATTATTATTAAGTTTAGTATATTAGTGTAGAACCGCTTACTAATAAAGACTCAATAAATATCAGAAACCTCAATACATTATCATCATAAACAACAACAATAAAAAACAATAACAACAACATGTGTCTATTTTTCATCATAACAATAACAACAACAATAAATAACAATAACAACAACATTTCTGGCTATTTTTTCATCATCATAACAATAACAACAACAATAAAAAAACCAATAACATTAACATTTCTGGCTATTTTTTCCTCTCAGTCACCACTACCACCACCACTACCACCACCACTACCACCATCACCACAACGTCATCACTACCATAACCACACCACCACTATTACTACCATCACACTACTCTCTCTCTCTCTCTCTCTCTCTCTCTCTCTCTCTCTCTCTCTCTCTCGTAAAGTAGAGGCAAAGAGTGTGTTATCTAACCAATGAGACAGGAAGCAGGAGGGAGGAACAATCTTGGGCTCAACACAGAACTTGCTCTCCCATGCAGCCTCCCTCCCACCACCTCTCCCTCTCCCTCCCTTCCACCTCGATGCCAAAAATGTTCGCCGCGGCCACGCTCAGAGAATTAACACGAGCTGCAAATAGGCGAGCGGTTCACACAGACACACACACACACACACACAGACCCTTCCCTCCCCCAAACTGTTCTAAAGCTCCCACCCTTACAAAGCAGAGCCAAGGAGAGAGAGGAAGGGAGGGAGAGGAAAGAGGAAAGGAAGGAAAGGAAGGGAGGAGGGAGGGAAGGAGAGAGAGAGAGGAAGGGAGGGAGGGAAGAGGGATTGAGGGAGGGAGGAAAGAAGAAATGAAGGGAGGGAGGGAGATTGATTGAAACCTTTACCCACAAATATAATCCACAAATGTTAAAAAAATACTTCACGGCCTGCAGTAACCCAATTTTAGCACAAAACAGTTTAATCAGATATGTACAGGAGTTAATATTTACAGAGATTCTACGAGCACAGAAATTGGGATTGGCAATGAGTATTCTCGGGAGCAGTAAGGAGAGAAAGGAAGAAAGGGAGGGAGGGAGGGATGCTGGAAAGGAGACGCCAGGGAGAGCAAGGCCTTGAAGCGTCACCCACAACGACACACAGACGGAAAAAAAATGTGTTTGTGAGTCTCGCGTCTCAATAAAAGTGACCAACAAGGAAACTGTCGAGATAAAATGAACTCTGAAACCGAGGCGAAAATTATCCTGACAATGTAAATAAATAAAACACGTAAATAAATAGACAGAGAATAGAATTGGAAAATGAGAAGATCACACAGCAGAGAGATAGAGAGAGAGAAAAAAAAGGTTGGAGGAAATACCTTTTTTTTTAGGCCTTTTTCCAGCATTTTCTTTCAGCACAGTTTTTCATCTTTTGACTTTAAAACTACCCTCTTTGCTGTAAAATATGGGAAGAAAACTCACACCCAATAAAACGTAAATGAAACTCGTTTACTACACGTCAACAACATGTCAGGGGGGGGGGGGGCTGGGCAGTGTGGTGGAAGGGGGGCTGAATGAAGTGAGTGGGAGGGTTAGCGGGGTGGGTCTGGGTGAATTTTAGTTCGGGGGTTAACTGGGGGGGGGGGGCTGGGCAGTGTGGTGGAAGGGGGGCTGAATTTAAGTGAGTGGGAGGGTTAGCGGGGTGGGTCTGGGTGAATTTAGTTCGGGGGTTAACTGGGGGGTGTGGGGGGTGGAAGGGTGAGGGGCTTAACTTGACTGGGTGAATGTGTGTATGGGGGCTGAGGGGAGTGGTTGGGGTTGAACTGGGGTGGGGGGGTGGGGGAAATGTGGTGCCCCAGTGGTCAGCGGCTGTCACTCGCCCCCCTCCCCCCGCGGTCACCCCCGTTAGCATGCGGTCACCCACTGTCCTCTCTATCCATTAACACGGGCAAGTAATTGGGCTGGGGGAGGGGGGGAGGGGGCAAGGAGGGGAGGGGGGGAGTTGGGGGCCGGCGCGGCGGTGTGGGTAACCAGGAGACAGACAAACACCAGACACCCCCATTCCTCCCCCCTTATTCAGGTTTTAAGGGGGGCGAGGGGTGCAAGGGGGTGCGGAGAGAGAGAGAGAGAGAGAGAGAGAGAGAGAGAGAGAGAGAGAGAGAGAGAGAGAGAGAGAGAGAGAGAGAAAAATTAACTAACAGTAGACTTATTGTATGAAATATATATAGTGAGCATTTTAGTCCCAACTTCGAAACAGCACCAACCATAATCTTCTTCATTCATTTCCTTCATGATATACCTTTCTGGATGACTCGAGGGCTAATGCCACGGAGATGAGCACTGAGGCCACGCGCAGCTATAATGTATGCTCCCTTGATAATGGAAAAAAATATACCTCTCTGGATGACCCCGGGAACCTATTCTAGTCATGGGGTATGTCTCGCCTAATCTGAATTCTTTGCCTCATTTCCTTCTCACTGTTTTTTCTTCCTTTCTTCCTCATTCTATTCGTTAATCTTTTTCCTTTCTAGTGCCCCCGGTTGGTTATAAAGACCAGTCTGCAGAACAACAACTGACGCAGAAGCTTAGCAAGGGAGCGTATCTATTTCTCTGAAGCTAAGGATGGCAACACTGCTAGAAAAAGAAACATTGGTAAGCCTCGAAGTACTCCAGATATTATTAGAGAACCAAGAACATGACGCTAGCTGCCACCTCATGGTATAAGCAGAATTCCCTTGTCAATACCCACTCCTTCCATCCTTTCTATAACCCTGTCCTTCCCCGCTGCCACGCTTTTCCCCACCTTGCATCTCCCCAACTCGCTTCCACTCTCCCTAGAAAACCATAATCCCGGCTATAGTTCCATTTCTCCCTTATATGTTGAGGGGACACCTTCAGCAGTTCCGTTGGCAATACCCACTCCTTCCATCCTTTCTCTAACCCTGTCCTTCCCCGCTGCCACACTTCACCCCGCCTTGCATCATCACCCCCGCCCCCCTCTACCCACAGCGCCCCGCCCCGCCACTCCACGTCAACACAAGTAGTGGTTTGAGGTTCACGAAGGAGATTTACCGAAGGGATTGTGGTGAGGACGCGGTTTTCAGTGGCTTTGGTTAATTTACAAGGGGCAGGGGCTGAGAAGGGGGTGTGTATGGGATAGGGGACTAAGGGAAGGGGTCTGGGGGTACTGGGGGCGTCTGGGGCATGGGCTAGAGGGCGTGGCAAGGGGGCAAGATGTTTGTTTTGAGGGTAAGGGTAAATTGGTGGGTTCTGGACGCGTCGTTAAGGCTCCAAGGCGAAATTAGGGCTTTGGGAGACAACGGTGGCGGGGACGGGCTCGTGGGTTGTGTTTAATTTTTTGGGGCTATTTTTTCTGCCTTCTTTTCTTTTTCTTATTGTTTTTTGTTGTTGTTGTCTTTCTCTCCTACCTCTGTGTACCTACCAGAGAAAATGAAGACAGAGAAAAAGGAGAAGAAGGAAGGGGGGGGAGGGATGGGGAGGAGGAGATAGAAGATGGCGAAGAAACGAAAAAGAAAAAGAAAGGAAAAGAAGGTCAAGAACAAGAACAAGAAAAAGAACAAAAAGCAGAAGAGGAGGAGGAGGAGGAGGAGGAGGAGGAGGAGGACGAGGACGAGGACGAGGACGAGGACGAGGAGGATAGGAGACGGAGAAAAAGGGGAAGTAGATGAGAAGAGAAGAGCTGAATTAAAGGTAAACGGAAAACTATCAGAAAAAAATGAAGAGAGAGAAAAAGGAGAAGGAGAAGCAAAAACAAGTCGAATAAAAAGAAAAAAAAAACATGTGCTCACCAGGGCTCGAACCTGGGACCTTCTGTGTGTTAGACAGATGTGATAACCACTACACCATGAGCACCTGATACTGCCCGCGCGGACACTGGACTTTGTGAAGGCAAGGCCCGGGCATCACACAACACACCTTCGCTACAGCATTACGGGGGGGGGTAAGGCGCGTGAGGCAACAGGAAAAACTCTAGAATTACACCCGAGTCAAGATTGCGGACCAGACCATCACAGAACCCTCGCCTTGACACTTCTGCACCATTACGAGGGGAGGGGGGGGGGGGAGGAGAGGGGAGGCAACAGGTAAAAACTCTAGAATTACACCCAAGTCAACCTAATGGACCAGATCGGTCACTTCCCTCACTGTCACACCACACTCCCTCACTACCTATGAACTACTACCCTGCACACAATACCAGTCACTTCCCTCACCGTCACACCACACTCCCTCACTACCTATGAACTACTACCCTGCACACAATACCAGTCACTTCCCTCACCGTCACACCACACTTCCCTCACTACCTATGAACTACTACCCTGCACACAATACCAGTCACTTCCCTCACCGTCACACCACACTTCCCTCACTACCTATGAACTACTACCCTGCACACAATACCAGTCACTTCCCTCACTGTCACACCACACTTCCTCACTACCTATGAACTACTACCCTGCACACAATACCAGTCACTTCCCTCACCGTCACACCACGCTTCCTCACTACCCTATGAACTACTACCCTGCACACAATACCAGTCACTTCCCTTACTGTCACACCACACTTCCTCACTACCTATGAACTACTACCCTGCACACAATACCAGTCACTTCCCTCACTGTCACACCACACTCCCTCACTACTCTATGAACTACTACCCTGCACACAATACCAGTCACTTCCCTTACTGTCACACCACACTCCCTCACTACTCTATGAACTACTACCCTGCACACAATACCAGTCACTTCCCTCACCGTCACACCACACTTCCCTCACTACCTATGAACTACTACCCTGCACACAATACCAGTCACTTCCCTCACCGTCACACCACACTCCCTCACTACAACTACTACCCTGCCTCACTTCCCTCACCGTCACACCACACTTCCTCACTACCTATGAACTACTACCCTGCACACAATACCAGTCACTTCCCTCACCGTCACACCACACTCCCTCACTACTCTATGAACTACTACCCTGCACACAATACCAGTCACTTCCCTCACCGTCACACCACACTTCCTCACTACCCTATGAACTACTACCCTGCACACAATACCAGTCACTTCCCTCACCGTCACACCACACTCCCTCACTACCTAAGAACTACTACCCTGCACACAATACCAGTCACTTCTCACACCGTCACACCACACTCCCTCACTACCCTATGAACTACTTCCCTTACATAATACCAGTCACTTCCCTCACCGTCACACCACACTTCCTCACTACCCTGCTGCTCACCTCTCTCCCTACACACCACCCTCACACAATACCTACTGGTCCATTTTTCACCCCGTCCGCCTGCCAGCACTATCGGCCTGTTAGCTCAGTTGGTTAGAGCGCCGTGCTAATAACGCGGATGTCGAGGGTTCGATCCCCTTACGGGCCAAGGTGGACCAATGTTTTGAACGATGTAAGACGCGACTCATCCGTTGGTAAAGAGACGACTGCGGGGGTTTGATGCAGGTCTTCAAATGCCTTCATAAGTTCAGTTAGGTCCAGCACTCCAAGCTTTTTGCACGCCAGACTAACCCGAGATCTGGGGCCGCTTTCACAGTCACCTCGTTTGTTTTGATCGTTACCAATGGCGGCGATCGCGCTATAGTATTTCCACGTGAAACTGGCCGATGGGGTAGTGACGGCTGCGGGGTTAGCCCAGCCCCGCACCTTGCCACACACTCTCAACACCTCTCGCTTTCTCTGCAGGCGCCACTACCCCACAGGCCAGTTTCACGTGGAAAACTATAGCGTCGATCACCGCCATTGGTAACGATCAAAACAAAGTGACTGAAAGCGGCCCCAAGAGACGGTCGCAATCACCTCCTCCATCATGCCCATTCTCCTCCTCTTCCGGCACCTTTCCTCATCCTCACTTACCACTGCCATCGCCACCACCACCACTGTCACCTCCCCTAATACCACCCCAGCAAGAAACACACCCTGACCCGAGATCTAGAGGCGGTCATAATCGCCACACTGATAACCGCCTCTAGATCTCGGGTTAGTTCAGAGGTGCAAAAAGCTTGGAGTGATCGACATTACTGGACTTATGAAGGTATTTAAAGACCTGTATTAAATCTCCAAGCAGTCGTCTCCTAACCTAACCTAACCTAAAGAAGTTGAGTCGCTTGTGTCGTTCAAAACATTGGTCCACCTTGGCCCGTAAGGGGATCGAACCCTCGACATCCGCGTTATTAGCACGGCGCTCTAACCAACTGAGCTAACAGGCCGATAGTGCTGGCAGGCGGACGGGGTAAGAAATGGACCAGTATGGTGTGAGGGTAGTAGGTGGTAGGGTAGTGAGGGAGGTGGCCGGGACAGAACGCAGTGTTGTGTGAGGGGCTGAGGGCAGGGAGTGATACGAGAGTGACATTATACACGGCACAACGACGTTAAAAGATACATCAACGTTATAGACACAAGCACTTTACAGACACTAGAACGTTACAGACACATGAATACAAACACAGGGACGTTACCAGACACAGCAACGTTACAGACTCATAGATAATACAGTCACAAGGGCAACACAGACAAATGAACGTTACAGACACATGAATACAAACACAGGGACGTTACAAGACACAGCAACGTTACAGACTCATAGATAATACAGTCACAAGGGCAACACAGACAAATGAACGTTACAGACACATGAATGCAAACACAGGGACGTTACAAGACAGCGACGTAACAGACTCATAGATAATACAGACACATGGAAATAGAGGAATACAGACAAATGAACGTTACAGACACAAAAACGTTAGACTCAAGAACGTTACAAAACACAGCGACGTTACAGACACAATAAATTCAGTGTTGTGGGAAGTGGGCGACAGAAGAGTGACGTTACAGAGGTAGTGTTTCTCGTAGTGAGGGAAGCGATTGGTGTAGGAGATGAGATATGAGAATTAAAAGATGGAGTATAGGAGACGGAGCACCAGTAATGAGAGAAGTGACTAGGAGGTTAGACATTTTTTTAAGGGAAGAGAATGACAAGAGTGACGTTACAGAGGAAGTGATTCTGGTGGTGAGGGAAGCGAGCGAAGAATGAAAACTATGAGAGACAAAATAAAAGAGAAGTGAGAGAAGTGGCAGGTGAGGTTAATTAAGGTGTAAAGGGAAGTAGGGAGTTATTAAAGGGTGACATTACAAGGCAGTCATTCTCGTGGTGAGGGAACCGAACGAAGAGTGAAAACTATGAGAGACAAAATAAGAGGAGTAACAGTAATGAGAGAAGTGACAGGTGAGGTTAATTAAGGTGTAAAGGGAAGTAGGGAGTTATTAAAGGGTGACATTACAAGGCAGTCATTCTCGTGGTGAGGGAAGCGAACAGTGTGAGGGAGACTGGTGGCGGGGAAGGGAGCTTGAGAGGCAACTGTAACACACCTTTTGGCACACTTCCCACCACGTGTTAGTCTCTCTCTCTCTCTCTCTCTCTCTCTCTCTCTCTCTCTCTCTCTCTCAGCGGCACAACAAGGTCCTCCTAATAAGAATGTCCGCCTTGCCCCAAAAGATAGAGGAGAGAGAGAGATGATTGATCGTTAAAGTAGAAAATTATTATTATTATTATTATTATTATTATAATTACCAAAACTCAATGGTTATCCTACCAGTCACTTCTGCTGACGTGATGAAAGTTATCAAGACTCTCAAAAGTAAAAACTCAAATGTTAATGAAATCTCAGCCCACATAATTAAAAGTAATATTGAGAAATTACTTACCCCATGCATTGCTCTTTAATCAATCAATATCCACTGGCAAATTAAATCTGGCCCTGTAAGTGTGCAACAATTATGGCTTTAGGTCAGGTTCTTTTCTTCTCATCTCTATTCTTGACAAATTATATTTCTATGGTATACGAGGACCTCTACACTCCTGGTTTCAAGACTAACAAACAGATCTCAGTGCACAATATATGATGGCCATAAGTCCAACACCATCCTCTTTGCAGATGACATGACTTTGTATTTTACTGACTCTAATATTGAAACATTATTCCAAGCTAACCTAAAGACCTCAACAAATTATATAAATCAATAATATTAGTAGATCAACTAGTTTTAAGAACAATATTTCGAATAAACTTTCAAGAAGCACTGCTATGCTATATCGTCTAAGAGATTTTATACCGCGAAGTACTAAAACTTGTATTATGCACATATACCCTCACCTTCTATTACTGCAATCCTATCTGAGTACCATATATATCACCCTTAACTAGTCTGGTTACTACATAAAAAGATAATTCAATTATCACAAACAAGTCTTACCTTGAACACCACACCACCCCTCTCTAAAACACAAAATCCTCGACTAATTATTATTATTATTATTATTATTATTATTATTATTATTACTGTTGTTGTTTTATTAGTTTTCTTGCTGAATCCTGTTCGGGGGTACATTCGTGTTGGCAAGAGTACCCGTTACACACACACACACACACACACACACACATACACACACACACACACACACCCTCCCCTCCACACATACCCCTCCTCCCCACGCATATACCCCTACCACACACACACACACATACACACACACACACACACACACACACACACACACACACACACACACACATACTCCCCCCCACACATACCCCTTCCCCCCACACACATACCCCCTCCCCCCCACGCATACCCCCTCCTCCCACATAAACCCTCCCTTATCCCCACATAGAACCTCCCCATCCCCCCTACACACACACACACACACACACACACACACACACACACACACACACAGGGAGACGCCCACACGTACACGCACTTCACTTATCAAGGAAGAATTCTACATCCGCGTGTAGCACGAAGAGAAGACGACGAGCGGAACACGAGGAGACAATTAACGGAGGAGGAGGAGGAGGAGGAGGAGGAGGAGGAGGAGGAGGAGGAGGAGGAGGAGAGGGGGGAAAGGGGGTGAAGAGATATGGGTAAAGTTAGAGAAGAAGTAACGTAGCTAAGAAGTAAAAAAGAGGAAGATTAGGAGGAAAGGAGAAATGGGAGAAGAAATATATAGTTAAGGATGAGTCTGGGAGGAAAAAAACAGAAGGAAGAGAACAAAAAAAAAGTCAGAGAAGAGGGAGGAGAAAGAGAAGGAAAGGAGACGAAGGAAGAGGAGGATTAAGAAAAGAAGAGACAAAAGGGAAAGAGAGAAAAGACACGAAAAAAGGAAGAAGAGGAGGATGCGTATAGAAAAGAAGAACAAAAAATATAACGAAAGAGGAACAGAAGCGAAAGAAAATAAAAAAGCGGGAAGAGGAGAAATAAGAAAAAATAAAAAAGCCAAACAGGAACAAGAACAAGGAAAGGTAGGTAGGTGGAAGAGGGAGAGGAGAATGGGGAACGGGGGTAGGAAGTAAAGTAGAAAGAGAAGCAGAAGGAGGAGAACTATATAGGAGGAGGAAAAGGAGGAGGAGGAATGAGGCAGGAGGCAAGAAAGGCAGGTCGTTGGAAAGGGAAGAGGAGGAGGAAGAGGGGAGAAGAAGAAAGAGGGAGGTGGAGGGGAGAATGAGGAGGGGGGTGAGTAGCAGGAGAAGGAGGAGGAAGTCTAAGAGAAGAACCACGAAGGAGAGGAGGAAGAGGAGTGAGAGACAGCCAAGAAAATAGGAAGGTAGGTTCGTAGTAAGGGAGAGGAGGGGAGGAGAAGGAGAAGAGGTGGTAAGGGGGGGATGGGGGGATTCTGCGGGTCGGTCTGTGTCCCGCCGCCACACAAACACACTTAACGACAAACCGTGGGCGTTATCGTGGACAGATCCCGCCGATAAAACTAATTACGAGTCATTATGTCAGCGGCAATTAGCGGCGGCTCGGCGGTGTCCTGGCGGTGAGGGGACCTGATGTTATCGCCGCCGCCACCACCGCCGCCACCACCATCACCACCACCATCACCACCACCGCTGCCTCTGCCCCTACCGTCTATGTCAACCACCCGCATGTTCCTCCTCCTTCTGGTTCTTCGTGGTGTATTTCTCTACTCTTTTTTATATTATTTTTCTCTTTTTTCTTTATTCTTTTTTTCTGATTTCGTGTTTTGTCTGTTTTCCTTCTTTTTTGTGTCTTGTTCTTTTTCTTCTCCTTTTCCATGTCCTTGTGTTTCTTTTTCCTTCGTTATTTTCTTTCTTTCCGTTCGTCTTCTGGTTCTCCTTGTTTCTGTGCCTCCCCCTCTTTCTCTCTCTTCCTCTTCTTCTTTCGCGTCTCTTTTTTTTTTGTTTTCCTTCTCTTCTTACTTTTTTTTCTTGTTCTTGTTCTTTTTCTTCTCCTTTTCCATGTCCTTGTGTTTCTTTTTCCTTCGTTATTTTCTTTCTTTCCGTTCGTCTTCTGTTTCTCCTTGTTTCTGTGCCTCCCCCTCTTTCTCTTTCTTCCTCTTCTTCTTCTTCTTTTCCCTTCTTCTTCCGCGTCTCTTTTTTTTGTTTTCCTTCTCTTCTTACTTTTTTTTCTTGTTCTTGTTCTTTTTCTTCTCCTTCTCCATGTCCTTGTGTCTGTTTTTCATTCGTTATTTTTTTCTTTCCGTTCGTCTTCTGTTTCTCCTTGTTTCTGTGTCTCCCCCTCTTTCTCTCTCTTCCTCTTCTTCTTTTCCCTTCTTCTTCCGCATCTCTTTTTTCTTGTTTTCCTTCTCTTTTTACTGCTCCTTCTTTTCCTTTTCTACTGTCTTTTTTTTTGCCTCACGTGTCATTCTACTTTCCTTCTTTCACATGCTTCCCTCTACTTCCTCTTCCTCTTCCTCGTCCTCGTCCTCCTCCTCCTCCATCATGCCCATTCTACTCTTCCTCTTCCGGCACCTTTCCTCATTCTCACGTACCACTGCCATCATCGCCACCACCACAACTGTCATCACCACCACCACTATCACCTCCCCTAATACCACCCCCAGCAAGAAACACACCCGTACCACCACCTCCACCACCACCACCTCCACCACCACCTCCACCACCACCATGATCCCTAACCTACCTTCACCTTTTCCTTTAATTTTGTCCACAACCACTACTTCTGCTATCACCACCACCATCACCTCCAGCAACCCACCACCATCACCACCACCACCACCATTAATCTTACCCACCATCACCACTGTCCCCACCACGACCACTATCACCACCACCATCACCATCGCTACCATCTCTACTACTCTTCTTGGCGACTATTACCACCACCATCATCACCACCCTACCATCACCACCACCACCATTACATCACCACCTACTCTATCACCATCACCACTAACCTACCATCACCACTAACCTACCATCACTACCAACCTACCACCACCACCACTACCACCACCGCCGTCGCACACCTGTTCAGCTCGCCAGGTATAGGGTCAAGGTAACCAGCTGCCCCACTATGCCCCTCCTCCTCCTCCTCCCCCTCCCCCCCTTACCTGTGTGTTCCTCCCGTTCAGGTAATACTGTCTTCCACACCTGTTTGTTTCTGGCGTTGTGAGTTTGATGGTTTAATTCACTGTTCAAATGTTTATTTTTATTTTAAAGTTTTTGGAAATGAGAATGAGACGAAAGGAGGAGAGAAGACACAAGAAAAGGAAGGAAGAACAGGAGGAGGAACAGGAGACAGGAGAGAAAGAAAGAAAAAAAAAAAAAGCGTAGATTGATGTTTTGTTTTTTTTCACTTACTTTTTTTTCCTTTTTCGTTTGGTGTTTTTTTTTGTGTTCCCGTTTGTTTGTTTTTTTCGTTTCGTTTTTATTTTTTTTCTTTGAAGTATTTTCAGTTTTTTTTATTTGTTTGTTTTCTTTTACTGTGTTTTTTTCATATTTTTCTTTTCCTAATCCAACAGAGTAAAAAACCAAGCGCACACACACACACACACACACACACACACACACACACACACACACACACACACACACACGTACACAAAATAAACCTAAACACGATTACCACTAACATTCCTCTCTCTCTCTCTCTCTCTCTCTCTCTCTCTCTCTCTCTCTCTCTCTCTCTCTCTCTCTCTCTCTCTCTCTCTCTCTCTCTCTCTCTCCCCTAAGAAAAAATGAAGAGAAAAAAATCAGCTTCTAAACAGGTAAACTTAATTAAAACACACCTGAAGCAAGACAATAAACGCTTCCAAACAAACACATCACAAACTTGCCAGACGTGTTTTGTTTCAAGTTCGGAGACCAATAAAACTAATAACACACGTACAGAACAAGTCATGCGCTACCTGACCTGACCTGACCTCGCGTGAACCTTCTCTCGGGGCCACGTCAAGGAATAATCCACCGTGACGATTTTTTTTTTATTAGTTTTTACAGCAATAGAGAATGGTAAAGGGGAAGAAAGATATAGAGAAAAAAGTCGCTATGCTGTTTCTCCTCAAAAACGAAAAGCATTATCTGACATGAGTAAATAAGTGGTGGTCACCTATACTAACCTAACCTAACTTCACTTCTCCAAAATCAAATAAAACCAACTTCCTTTACACACTTCACTTCTTAGCTGCCCTCACCTCATGACCTGACCTTACCTGAACTAGCCAATCCGAACCTTACCTAACCTAACCCAGCAAAACCTAACTTGACCTGACCTAACCTAACCTAGCATAACCTAACCTAACCTTACCTATGCTAGCCAATCCAGACCTAACCTAACCTAGCATAACCTAACTTGACCTTACCTAACCTTACCTAACTTTACCTATGCTAGCCAATCCAGACCTAACCTAACCTAGCATAACCTAACTTGACCTTACCTAACCTTACCTAACTTTACCTATGCTAGCCAATCCAGACCTAACCTAACCTAGCATAACCTAACTTGACCTTACCTAACCTTACCTATGCTAGCTAATCCAGACCTAACCTAACCTAGCATAACCTAACTTGACCTTACCTAACCTTACCTATGCTAGCCAATCCAGACCTAACCTAAGCTAACAATCTAATCTGATGAAGAGTAACATTACGATATACCGGTAACACTCACCACCACGGCAGCGTCCTCAGGTGGGTTGGTGGTGATGAAATGGTGATGAAGTGGTGATGAAGGAGTGATGAGAGGTGTGCAGTGTGGCTTCCCGGACACCTGAGACACCTAAGGAAGAAAAAGCACAGACCTGATGTTATTGTTGCGATGACGATGTTGCTTCTTTTTACATCTCTCCCTCTTTCCATATATATATTTTTTTAGAGCTAAGGAGACAGTTCAAGGGCGCAAAGAAAAATATAACAATAAATAAAAATAAAAAAGCCCGCTACTTACTGCTCCCGAAGAGGTCAAAGGAGTGTTCAAAAAGAGAGGTCAATTTCGGGAGGAGAGGTGTCCTGACATCTCCGACCTTTCTTTCTTCTTTCGCTTCATTTAATCATCCAAATTATACTCTGTCTCTCATTTCATTATCCTCTTCTCCCTTAATCGACCCTTTTCCTGCCTTCCTAAATATGCTGTCTCCTTCCCTCCCCCCCCCTCTCCCTCCTTTTAGCATAACCTAACTTGACCTAACCTAACCTTACCTAACCTTACCTATGCTAGCCAATCCAGACCTAACCTAACCTAGCATAACTTGACCTTACCTTACCTTACCTCCCTCTCTTTTTTCCATTACTCTCTGTCCATCCATTTCTCCCTCCTCCGTTTCTTACTCCCATCCATAGCTTCCTTCCTTCCACCCCTACCTCCTCCCTCCTCTTTTCCTCCATTCCACCTTCCAATCCCAATCTCCTCCCCTCCCTACCTCCTTCCTTTCCTCCCATCCAAAGCTCCTTCCCTCTCCTTCACTCTCCCCTCCCAGCCTTCCTTCCTCCACTATCTCCTCCCTCCTCTTTCCCTCCTTTCCTTCTTCCAATCCCTGGCTCCTTCCCCTTTCCCTTCCTCCCATCTCTGCTCCTTCCCTTTCCTTCACTCCCACGTCTCCCATCCCTTCCTCCTTCTGTTCCTCCTTTCCTTTCTCCTCTCCCCTTTCCTTTACCTCAACCCTACCATCCCTATACCTCTTCCCCTTCTTTCTCTCTTTTACTACCCTTCCCTTCCTACCATCCCACCCATCCTCTACCCTTTCCCGCACTTCCTCCCACCAATACAAAGCAATACCGCGTAACAAACGAATCGGCGTGAATGAATCGGTGTTGGGAAGCTGCGGGGGGCCACGTGCTTCATTGGGGGCAGGAAGCGAGGGCTGTATCGGACTGTAGCGGCGGGAAGTTCACTAATAGGGCCAGCGACAGGTGAGGAAAATTACCTGTTTGATCAGTGATGTCAACGTCCTGGGCATCGGCCGCTCAGGTGAGATGGGGAGAAGAGGGGAAAAGGGAAGGGACAAAGGGAGAGGGGAAGGGAGAGAATAGATAAGGAAAAGGGGTAAGGAGGATGGGTAGGGGAAGGAAAAAGGAAAGAGGAACAAGAGAGGAGGGGAGGAGGAGGAGTGGTCGTGGGGGAGGGGGGGGGGGTTGAGGAATGCTTATGTGATGTGATTGATTGATTGAAATAACCTGGAAACATTTACGGAGTGGAAGTATTTATTGACAACAAGCAGAGGTCATCATCCCCTCGTGAATGGCGGGGAATTGGTGTTAATGACTGATTGGCTGAATGGTACTAATGACTCAATGGCTGAATGGGGGAAGGGCTTGCATTCCCCTCTTCCTGCGACCTCAACACTTCTGACCTCGCTAACTGCATGCCTTCGACCCCTTCCCGCGGCCCCGCTACACACGACTCGTCTCATCAACTCCTCTTACTGACAGTCTTCTACCTCTACCTCTTGAATTCCGCCGCCATGTTGCCTCTCTTTCCATCTTCTATCGATATGTTCACGCTGACTGCTCTTCTGACCTCGCTAACTGCATGCCTCCATCCCTCCCCCTTCCCGCTACACACGACTCTACTCTAGTTCGTCTCATCAACTCTTCTCTTACTGACAGTCTTCTACCTCTTGAATTCCGCCGCCATGTTGCCTCTCTTTCCATCTTCTATCGATATGTTCACGCTGACTGCTCTTCTGCCCTCGCTAACTGCATGCCTCCATCCCTCCCGCGGCCCCGCTACACACGACTCTACTCTAGTTCGTCTCATCAACTCTTCTCTTACTGACAGTCTTCTACTTCTACCTCTTGAATTCCGCCGCCATGTTGCCTCTCTTTCCATTTTCTATCGATATATGTTCACGCTGACTGCTCTTCTGATCTCGCTAACTGCATGCCTCCATCCCTCCCGCGGCCCCGCTACACACGACTCTACTCAAACTCTTCGTCTCATCAACTCTCCTCCTCTTACTAACAGTCTTCTACCTCTTAAATTCCGCCGCCATGTTGCCTCTCTTTCCATCTTCTATCGACATGTTCACGCTGACTGCTCTTCTGGACTCGCTAACTGCATAAATAAATGATAATGCAAAGGAGCGACATAATAAGGTCAACGAGTAGAGGATTTCGTTTATATTTTTCTTTATTTACGATAATAACTTTTTTTCTCCCTCTTGTTTTGGTCGTTTTCGGAAGTAATTATTTTTTTTTATCACATTTCTTTCCTCTCCTCCTCTTCCCTTTTTCCTTTCAATATTGTTCCCTCCCATACGTCTTTCCCTCCCTCCCTCCCTCCCTCCCTCTCTCTCTCTCCCTTCTTTCCTTCACTCTCTCCCTCCAATCCACTTTTCATTCTCTCCTGTCTCTCACTCCTTTCCCAATTTTCCACGTCCATCTCTCTCTCTCTCTCTCTCTCTCTCTCTCTCTCTCTCTCTCTCTCTCTCTCTCTCTCTCTCTCTCTCTCTCTCTCTCTCTCTCTCTCTCTCTCTCTCTCTCTCTCTCCAGCCTTTCAGCCTTCTAATAAATATAACAATTTTGAGAGAGAGAGAGAGGAGCAGAAAGAGAAGGAAGAAGGATTGGACGACGAGGAGGAGGAGGAGGAGGAGGAGGAGGAGGAGGAAGAGGAAGAGAAATTGAACCATGAGGAAGAGAAGGAAGAAAAAATTAAACCAGTAGAAAGAAGAAGAAAAATCGAACCAGGAGAAGAAGGAGAAGAAGAAGAAGAGGAGAAGGCAGAAGAATCGAACCAGGAAAAGGAGGAGGAGGAGGAGGAGAAGGAAGAGAAGGAGGAGGAGGAGGAGAAGGAGGAGGGGAAGAAGAGGCACAGTTCCACCAGGTCCCGCCCCGCCCTTAAATCAGAAAGTCCATTGTGTTTCCCTCCATTGACACGTATATATCTTCGGCCTCCGCCCATTATCTCGTTCGCTTCTTTGTTTTTATTTCCTGACCTCATCCCAGTTCCCATTTTTTGCCTTAAACGGACGCGGCGGGAGGTGGAAACGGAAATTATAGGGTCGGGGGCAAGGCGGAATAGACAAGGGCACCTCCCTCTCTTCCCTTCCTCCCTTCGTTCTTTCGTCCGTCAGTGGTCAGTTTGTGTAGGTGTGTGGGGAGGGGGGGAGGGGGAGGGATTGGGGTGGGGGTGACGGGAAGGATGTGAGTATGTGTGTGTGTGGGGAGGTGTATGTGTGTGTGTGGGTGGGTTTGTGGGTGTGTGGAAGAGGTTGGGGTATTTGGGAGGGGGTATGTGTGTGTGTGGGGGGGGAATGTAGGTGTGTGGGGGGAGGTGTGTGAGTGTGTGTGTTTGTCTGTGTGTGTCTGTCTGCCCTTCAATGCTTCAGTGTTCTTAATTAATTTTTTTTTAAGCATTCATGTTCCCAAATTTTTCACTCTCTCTTTTAGCATGATTTATATTCTTCCATTTTCATCTTAATGCCCATGTTCCCTACTTTTTTTTATATTTATGATTGTTAGTAAATATGATCTAAATTAAAAGAAGAGGAAAACGCTAGAAAAAAACTGAATTGAGGCATGAAAACAAACAAGTGTGAAACTAAAGGTTGATGAACAGTATTCTTATTAGTATTTCAACACAGAGGAGGCGGTCAAAGGAAGAGCAGGGCATAAAAAAAGAAAACTTCCCCAAGATAAAGTATAGGTTAAAAATGCGATGCCAAATTTTGTTGGATATGTTATGACAAGTGGTCTGAGGGAGGAGGAAATGCAGACGAAGGACGGGCGCTGGGAGACTCTTGCATTAGAAAGTTGGACGTAATATAAAGAATGGCGGGGTACTATTTGGAGGACAGGATAGAGTAAACTAGAGCACCAATTATAGCTTAACCAGTGATGTAAGAAATGAAATTAGTGATAAAAAGGAAGAAAGAGGAAGGATTAAACAAGAAAACGAAGAAAAATAAAATAAAAAACCTTTCTCAACAACACAAGACCTTCCATCAGAAATAAAATAAAGGAATAAGAAACAGATAAAAGAAAAAAAAAAGAGAACTAAGAGTAAAAGAGAAAAAAATAAAGGTGAAGTAACTATGACTCCTCCCTTCCCTTCATTTTGGATAGCTAGCCCTTCACGCCCCATCCCTTCCCCTCAGTCCTTTTGTCACGCCTTCCTTCCCTCAGCCTCCCTCATTTGGTGTTCTCTTCCCTCATCTCCTCCCCTCTATTTCTCACCCTTGCCCTTGCTTATTCTCCATCAACCCTTCGCCTTCGCCTCTCATTTGGAATAGACAATCACCGAGGCCTTCCCTTCCTTTACTCCCCTCACTATAAGCTAACGCCCTTCATCCCATTCCTTTTTCTCTCTCTTCCATCTCTCTTTCCAACCACGATCCTCCTCCTCCTCCTCCTCCTTCTCCTCCAACACACCTGCCGTCAGCAAGACATATTGTTATCATCCGCCTCGTGTTACCTGAGTTGGAATTATTCAATTGAGCCTCACCTTTACCTGGGTCAAACACCAAGAATGGCTGGAATGTATGGGTCGCTCCTCTCTTCCTCTTCCTCTTCTTCTTTCTCCTGTTCCTTCACCTCCACCACCTCCTCCTGCTCCTCCTCATATCTTCCCTCCACTCTTGTAGCTGCTCCTTCTTAATGTCTTTTTATCCATCCTACTCCACCTCCACCTCTTCCTCCTATTCCATTTCTTGTTCTTCTCTTCCTCCTCCTCCTCCTTCTCCTCTTACCTCATGATTTCCTCTTTTTCTCTGATTCGTCTTCCTTCTCCTCTTCCTCTTCAATTTCTTCTTACGAGTATTCTCCTTCATCTTCCTCTTTCTTCAATTCTAAGTCACTCAACTCTTCTTTATTTTCTTCTTATTTCTCTTTCGTTCGCCTTCTGCATTTTTTTTCTCCTTCTTCCACTTTCTCTTTATTTTTTTTTGTTTCGCCTCGTCCTTTATTTTTTCTTTCTTCTTTAACTTCTTTTCTCCGCCTCTCTATTCATCTCATTATTTCCTATCCTTCCTTGGTTTCTTCCTTTCTTCCTTTCTTCCTTCTTCTTATTCCTGGTAATCCTCCTCCTTTTTCTTCTTTCTCTTCATCTCCCTCCTTCCTTTCCTTCCTTGGTTTCTTCCTTTCTTCCTTCTTCTTATTCCTGGCAATCTCCTCCTTTTTCTTCTTTCTCTTCATCTCCCTCCTTCCTATCCTTCCTTGGCTTCTTCCTTTCTTCCTCCTTCCTTCTTCTTATTCCTGGTAATCCTCCTCCTTTTCCTTCTTTCTCTTCATCTCCCTCCTTCCTATCCTTCCTTGCCTTCTTCTTTT